>NW_027614248.1:17500-28443 GCF_965212315.1 Lampetra planeri
GATAACAGCAATTATAATAAAGATAATAACAACAACAATAACAATAATAATATTATTATTATTATCATGATTATTAATTTTGTCAATTTTTGTTGTTGTGCACAAATGTATATTTTAACATGTATTACAAACAAAATGCTATTACATCATTTATAAAATAAATACAACGAACGATGAACGATCGTCATCACAAGATACATTTTGTCAACATGTTTCATCTTCTACTGTATTAATGTTTGTGTGGTGACGACCACGCAAACATTAATACAGTAGATTAAAAAAAGAGATAACTGCAAAGAAGCAAAGGAATGAAGTCATCATGTCCTGATGACGAGCATATACATCTCTATGTCGCAAACACACACTTCCTGTGTCACACACACACGTTACGCTGATGCCAACATTTCCTCCATCTTGAAACTGGGGGACGTGTTTCTGCGATACGCCGGGACACAACCCGACGAGGATGAAGCCGAGCAAATATTCCCACAAGTTGACAAAAGTTGACACAGGCACAGATGTATTTGACAAATTCCCTGCTTTTGTGCATGTTTAAATGTGAGCCAGATGGCGGCCAACAGTGCGGCCTGGCGAGCTGCCTCCTGTGTGTGCAGGCTGCAGGAACACTGGAGCTGATAAGAGCGGAGGCCTTCTGCACAAAATCCCCCTGTCACTCACCATGATACAGTGATTTCATTCTTTCCAGCCACACATTAATAAAGGTGTGCGTGTGTGTAGGGGGGGTGCACCTCCGACTGCATCACATCCAATCACAACGCCACAGAACCATCAGTCGTTAGTTCATGGGACTTGTTATTTTTTCCTCCGGTCAGTGGACTATAAATAAAAGTGACAGCGTTGGCTTCTAGAGCCACGGCCCCGAGCGGTCAGAATACAACACCCTGGTGCCATGTGACGGTCACACCCTGGTGCTGGTGTCACTGAGGTGTGAAGAGGGGGTGGGGGGGGGGCTCACCTGAGTCTGAGTCATCAGGGCTGACAGAGCTGAGTAAGTCCTTCTCCCGCTCGTAGTCGACCTTGCAGAGCAGCTGACCTTCCTTCAGGACAAACTCGTCTCCTTTCCTCAGCTGGCGGTCGCACACGCAGCAGCAGAAGCAGTTCAGGTGGTAGACACACTCCAGCGCGCGCATCACAAACTCTGTGGGCGCGATTTTCTCCATGCAGCCACTGCATTTGGTGGCAAACAACCTGCAGAGGAAGAAACAACAGTTTAGCTGTTTTTACCTTTGTAGTTCTCATTTCGGTGGGATCTCACAAAAAAACAGTGACAGGGACCGGGACCCGGCCCGGCTCAGTTCAGCTTGGCTCGGCCTTGTGTCTTTCATCCTTTGCAGATGTAAAAACAAAACAAAAAAAAACCAAAGAGTGTGGATCTCTACACCCTGATCACCCCCAATCAGGTTTCCGTCAGATCCCCGTGTTCTATATGCATCAGATACCGGATCAGAGTCACTGCTGGCCGCCCGGCTGCCGTCAGATCTCATCTCATTTCCTAGACGACACCTCCATCTTCCTTTGTCTCCTTCAGGAGGATGTTTGCGTTGCTTTATTGGCCACTGAGACACATTTAATTGATTCTGTGCTGGTCAGAAGGAGGCGCGTTGCGCAGAGCAGGACGACAGGAGTGTGGTTGATCTTGTCCAGCCGTAAAGCTGGATTTATTAGTGGCCTCTTTGTTTGCTCCGGTGTGGAAGACAGCTGGCAGCCGCCTATCTGTTTGTGGTGAACATCTATTTCATTGTGCAGGCGGAGCAGAGACGAGCGGCGTTGGTGACATCATGTGCAGGTCGGCGACAGGGATGAGCGATGGTGATGAATATAACGTGTAAATATGAGAGGAGGGAAACCAAAGGATGGTTTTGTTATGGTAATAGGTGCTGATTGAGTGCTGATACTGTGTGTGTGTGTGTCAGAGCAGCTGTTTGCATGCGGGAAACAACTGGTTTATTGTCCCTGCAGCTCTTTAAAACTGTCTGTTCCATCAGCTCTGCAGGAGTTCATGTTATTTTAATTTCCTCACTTTATGACGTGCTCTGTTGATGTACTTATGTCCAGCAGAATCACATCCATTCAGAGCATCTTGTTTTCTTTTTTCCATCATCACGCAGCAGCAGCACTTCAATCCTCTAATCTTCCATTTATTACAATAAGCTACAATATTTATTATTCAACGGTGGAAAAATCTGCAGGATAATCCCGTGGAAAAAGAAACGTTGGCATGTTGGTCAAACAAGCGCGTTGTCGTTCCAGTGACCTGACAACCTCCAAACACAGAGCGGTCGGGGAAAACAAGATGCAGCAGTTACTTGGAATGATAAAGGGAATATTGCGTCCTATGTGCAGACGGATTAGAGCTCCGTGCTGCGATCGGAGACCTGAGGTGATGAATCTGTTAAAGACGTGGGTTCCATGTTTAGCTAACAACCAGAAGTGCAGGAAATGACTTGTTAGCGCGGTTTGATACGTTCACCTTCAGCCACTCTCCCACATCTTCTCATCGAGATGAAAACATTCTCATTCAGGCCTGTTTCCTTTCTTCCTTTTCCTCACCGCGTCTAATCTTGTAAGCCATTATTTTTCTATTTCCCCTCTCTGTCACTTTGCATTATTTTTGCTGCTGTAATTCCTATTCGTCCCTTCTGGAATCTTCCTGTCCTGCTTTGTCCTCCGGTCTAATCCGGACTTTCTGCCTGTTTTCAGCCCCTGGTCCCCATTCTCAGCGGGGCTCAGATGGAATAGCCATGCATGACGCCCCTTCTATGGCAACCACACCTCCACAGGAAGGCAACGGCGACTTTTCGGATGGGCAGAGAAGGCCTTTGAGAAGCTGGCAGCAGAAGTAAATCCTTCTCTAAGGAACAAGGAGAATTAGCAGGGAGCAGTGGACTAGGGATTTAACCCTACCCCCTCTCCTTTGAAAGGCGCAGTCAGTCCCACTCCTGCGGCTCGCCACAATCAAACAGAGGAGGAGTGGGGAGGCGGCAGCGGGGAGAGGAGAACACAAACTCCCTGAATGACACAAGCAGTGGATTGTGGAGGAGCCTAATCCCACTTTAATACCTTTCCAAGTTCAGCTGCTAAAGAATGCTCTTTAAAACAACACCACTGTGTGAGCAGTGAAGGTTGACCAGGGGGAGTAACGCCATTCAGCGACTCCGACATTACCTGATTAGTGGTTTGAGGTCCAGACCGCTGGGTCGGCATGCCAACAGGAGGCAGGGGAGGAGGAGGACATGATGAATTTATATATAGGAATGATCTGCTGGGACATTAGACGCGTCAGGAGCTGTAGATGCGACGGGAATCCGACTTAAAGCGATTTGTTATTTACCACGTCCTGCCTCACACAAACACGACTCCCGCTGTCGCAGCAAGGACCACCGGAGCTCGAGCGCCGTCCTCCGCCCACACCTGAGCGCACAGATCAGGGGACGAGACCCTCCTGTGCGGATCAGTGGCTGCACCTCCTGCAGAGGACTGTCAATATTTACCGAGGCCTCGCCACCGGACACGACTCATAAACGAAAGAGAAAAGTGTCAACCTCAGCTCATCACTGTCCCACAAGCATCATTACACCGCTGTCTTTAATCCTGTGTCCACATTCCTTTAATCCCCTGTCCGCTCTTCCCTTCCTTATCTACAGCTTTGTCGGCCTCTCTGTGACACTTTATCACAAGAAACCACAACAACTACGGAGAGCGAGAGAAAGAAGAAGCCTTTTATGAGGAGGCCAACAGAGACCGGCAGTTATTTTGTCTGATGAACACTTCAGCTCAGCAAAGTGCAGCTCGGAGACCTTCAGCACCGCCGCCGCTGCTCTTCTTCTTCCCAACTTTCAGCCGGCACTACTGAGAACGTTTCCCTTTGAACAGATTATAGGCAACTTAAAGTGTGACAACATCTTAAGCTCTCGCCACATGTTGCCAATGATTTCCCTTCCACAGACATTACATCTAATGCTCCTGCTGCAGTGATAAGCATCAGGAGGAAGGGCGGGATGAAAGCAACCCAGAGGAGCACTGGGAGGGGAGTGTGTGTGTGTGTGTGTGTGTGTGTGTGTGTGTGCGTATGGAGGGGAGGGGGGTTACTATGGAGCTGCTTATGGTGCTTGATAATCATGCTACATTTAGCAACATGTGCAGCAGTCTCACCTTCCTCCCTTCTGCTATTGGACGACACTCAGAGGAACCATCCCAACGTGGACAAGAACGGTTGAATCATTATGTCCCGGGGGGTTGTGTGTGTGTGTGTGTGTGTGTGTGTTTCTCAGGAATTATCCAGGCAGCAGCTGGAAGTTATTACTTTGAAGATGGGCTGTCCTGTTTGGTAGGAGGCCTGTGATAGTGCCAATCATGGTGAGAGTTGATGATCAGACCGCAGCCTCGTCAGGACACGTCCTACGTCCCGGAACGGTCCTGTGTCTCTGGAAGAACCTTCTAGGGTGCGCAGACCTTCATAATAATGCTTCAATCTTTTATGGTGCTTTTGTGGACTCTCAAAGCCACTTTAAATTGAAGTTCCTTCACTCTACAGTCACACACCGATGCCTGTAGGCTACATCTGTAGTCACAGACAGAAACGTGGCTGCCAACCACCTCTGAACCAACAAACATTCATACCGGCCAATGTGGGTGAAGTGTCTTGTCCAAGGACACAATGGCACAACTTGGACGGAGTGGGATTTGAAACCGCCCACCTTCTCAACCTGAGCTAATGCGGACTGGAAACTGTGACATCCACGCCTGAAAGAATCAGTGTAACGAACAGAAACGGAGGCAAACCTATAGTTTGCTGGTCTGAGTTTGTTCGTTGATGTCGAAATCTTGTGCTTCTTGTGTCCAATTTGTAAAATAGTTGAACGTGCAGCTGGAAGTGAATGTCTGCGTTCAATGAACAGCTGATTGCGTCACTGTTTGTTGCCTGGAAAGACAACAAACAAATGTGTCTGAGCGAGGCAACAGACAGAAGCCCCCCCCCCACCCCAACGTGACACGCCTCATGTGAAAATTGGTTGTTCGCACCAGAATCAAGAGCTTCAGCATAGAGGGAACATTTGACGCCCAGATGTTTGACTCCAAATGAAAGCAGCAAACCTTTTCAACTTCATCTCAACATCTTGAAAATGACTCTGTAATGTTCCTGTTGTCCCTGACACGCAGCAAGAAACACCAACCTGAACTTGGCCTGCATGTGATTGTTTGCAGAAGGAGAGATGATCATTTTCTGCCATCGCAAAGTGAGATAAAACAGTAAAAAACAGCAACGTTGATCACGATTCACCAGACTGAAAAAAGAGTCCACGAATAAACACACCGATGAACTGACCCGGGCCTTGTTTTCCAACGTCAGCGTTTCTCCTCGGTGCAAATGTTCATGGAGAGTAATGAAGCCAAATAAAAAGTGCCATCCTGGTCCCGAGGGCCAACTCCAGTCAGCTCAAAAAGCTGCTTAATCACCATCCCATGCCCCCCCACATTAGCATAATAATGGCCTTTAAATTGAGGCTCTTTGTTTTTTAATTAAACTCCCAGCAGGTAAAAGTAAAACACATTAACAGGAGCTGTGAACACCAGCAAAGACCCAAAGGTGCCGGCTTCTTCTTCTTCTCTCACTCTCTCTCTCTCTCTCTCTATCCGGGTGCTGCAGCTCAGCGGGGAGCACAGACACCAGCTGATTGCACTTGGCACGGACAAGATAATCACAGAGACGTGTTCAGTGTGTGTGCACCTGCCCAACGTGTGTGTGTGTGTGTGTGTGTGTGTGAGCAGACCGATACTGAATCTGTGAAAAACACACTGTTAGTCTGGAGCCAAGTGTTTCCAGGATCATCTATCCCACAAGGTTTCTATTGTGAAAATAAATACGGTCACTGGATTTCTATGGCAGCGCCAGCTTCCATGTGCTGGAATGTTCCGCTGCTCAGAAGAGTCACCAGCCAAACACACATCCCAGACATATCTGTACATACGGCAACAGTCCACAGCTGCACAAAGAAATCCTAAACCTGATTGGTTCTTCAGATGATCTCATCCAGGAGCTGTGACTTTCACAGATGACTCAACACTTGAAACACACTTTGGACCAGCGTGGTGTTCATGTGCATCCTAAGTGGAAGCAGAAGCACTAAAAACATGCGACTGTAAATCGTTCCCAGTTTTCAACAGCTCTGAATAAATCAGCAGTGTAACTGGATGTTTCGCCAGGACAGGAGACATATTTATACCACAGGGCTGCAAACGACAGTGCGTTGAGTCGACGCAGCGTGAAGCTGAGAAGGTCAGAAGCCAGCGCTTCTCCTTCACGTGTATCTGCTAATGAGTCGGTAGGAAAACAGCGTGGAAATAATCCTCCACAGCCACACAGGAAGAACAAAGCTGATGCGGTGAAAGGGACAGTGAGCTGGGCAGCGGAGGAGGCTAAGTACACATCTAAATACAAGAGTAAGCAGGCAGGCACACATGACGCTGTTTGGACAGCTGGTGTTCCTCAGTATGTAAAATGTGTGCAACATCGCATTTAAGCTCAGTTTTTTGAGCTGTGAACAAACAGCACGGTCACAGCAACTACAGCAACCAGGAAGTTATGATTGTAAAGTTGTGTATTTGGGTTGTTTTGGCTTTTTTCCTGCATATTTTTGTACCTGCTCTCAAAGTGCGGATTGTCCTCGCACAAATAAATGAGGGGGGTTGTGAATTACAAGGCTGTTATCACGGCGGCAGATGTGACAACAACGAGAGGAAGAAGAGGAAGAAAAGGAAGAAACAGAATAGTTCCTGTAAAAAAAAAAACTTTTTTATTTTTCTAACTGTTTAATAATTCTATCACGGTGCCCCCCCCGCCACCACCCGCCTTCAGAGTTAATCTGTGTGAGGTGGAGCAGAGCCTGAACATGAAGCACCCGTCTCTCTCTCTCTCACACACACACACACACACACACACACACACACACACACACACACACACACACACACACACACACACACACACACACACACACACACACACACACACACACACACACACACACACACACACGCACACACTCCAGTCACTGAAGCTGATTGATGCTTCTGGAAGAACCGGGACCAACAACGAGTTATGAAATCGCTCTCACATGTTAGGGAACCTGCAGATAATCTGTGCGTTGATACCCAAAGTAATTCTACTGCATCTGTAAAGTAATATATGTAATATACACGACAATAATCGTCTGAATGTGGAACTTCCTCTCAAGTCATAAAGTGAAAATGTACTTTTAACCATCTGTCAGACACTTTCTTTATAGTAAGAAAATAAACATGTGGTTTCGGCAGTGGAACGGTTAAAAAACAACATTTGGATTGGAGGGCTCTATAATTACTATTGACCCAGAGGTTCTGGGTCTAAGAAATAAAACAAACAGTAATATGAGGTGTTCTAAAGCACAAGTGTGCAAATATGCAAAGACAGGGTCTGGTGGAGAGCATCACGCTTTGGCTTCTTTTCTTCGCTGCTAATCTGTGGGCCTACACAATATTAAGACGGCTTTGGAGCCACTTGTGACCCAGCTGTGCACTAATGAAAAATTCCACAGCTCTGTGCAGAGGCCAGCAGAGCTTGACCCCGCACTGCCACCAACCAGCCCACGTCCATCTTGAGGAGTTTACCAGGGCTGAAAGATACTGGATTAATAGGTAGCAAAGGAGAATGAGAGACAATCTGGGAAAGACGGGAAAAAGCCCTGTGCCCCCCCCCCCCTCCCCACACACACACACATTTACTCTTTCTCTCTCTCACACACACACCCTCAGTGTGTTTGGAGTAAAGTGTTTGCGCAGGTTTTAATGGGCAAAGATGATGTGAAGATCATTGTGATGGACGCTGGTTGTATGGGGGGGGGTCTGTTTACTTAACAGAGATTCAGTCTGAGCCAGCGTCAGTTTATTTGGGGGGTTGGGGGGGCGACCAGGAATTCGACATTCAGTCAGATTCTCTATCAGCGGCAGGAACAAACTGTCAGTCAAACAAAAAAAACGTAATACAGTTCTACATTTTTAACTCATCTGCCTTTTGCTTTCTTTTACTCTTTTTTAAAAATGTATTTATACAAACGCAAAAACAAACATCTGCATCCACAAAATAAACTAAAGCTTCATTTCAACATGCAAAGGAAGAAAAAGTGATGACATCCCAATGTGTGTCATCACCTTCCAGCGTTTCTAGGAGAGCGATAGAGCATCATCATCATCATCATCATCATTTCACAGGATAAATGGATCGGAATCAATCTGAACGAATAATAATCTGACGGCTCTCAATCGTCTCTCCGCAGCTCAACCTTCCAGCAGTTTCCCATCCTTCAGGGAGATGATGAGGTGGTAAAATGTGCAGTGGAAGTGCGGGGTGAGAGAAAATGAAAAAAGGGAAAGCAAATGAAAAGTAAACATTGTTATTGAAGACAGGATGCTTTGAGACCCAGGGGCCAGGGATTAACATTCAGATTAGCATTCAAATAATATATTTGAATTTCTGATCAGCAATGCTCTTCAAAGCTCTAAATCCCAAGATTAGCAGGTGTTATGCAAAAAAGCTGTGGTTTTTTATTCTCCTTTCTTTCTTTTTTTCCTGTCGTACGTAGCTACACTAGCCAAACAAATATGTCTTTGAGTGTGAAGGGTTGGCATGGATGTATGGCTGTCACCATGGCAACAGGATGGTAGTTAGGAGCCTCGGAGAGGAGCGCAGCGCTGGAATGTGTCAAACAGACAGAGGGGCACACACACACACACACACACACACACAAAGAGAGAGAGAACAAACCAAAAACCTGCTGTTTCACTAAACACTATCAGCTACATGACTGAGACCACCTACGCATTCCAGCACTCGCCAGGTTGCACGGAAAACAAAAGGTCATTTTGCATTGTGTTTTTTTTAATGTTTCTCAGTTAATTATATTTAGTGTCTGTCTAGGGGGGGAACATAAAAGTGATAAATTTATAGTGGACGTTGTGTGAACGTTAAAAAGCATGGGTCATTTGAAACTTGTGAAACTTGTCACATGCAACAGAGAATTCTTAAAAAATATACATATATATACACACACACACACACATATTTTAACATAAATCAGGTCCAGACACAGCTCAGGCAACTTACAGGAAAGATGTTTGTCCATTAAAAGTGTTTTTTGTTCTCATTTACTTTCACTGAAACATATAAAATTAAATCCTGCATCCAATGCAGGATCTGTTGATGCCGATCATTTCTCAGTGACTGGCGTGACACTGAAACATGCTGAAACCTGCGTGGTGTTTGTTCGTGTTGGTGTTGAAGCTTGAAAGAGAAATTCTCTCTCTGCTGCACCAGCTAATGTTACTGTGAAACTATTCGTCTTCAAGTATTCACACACACATTTGGCCTCAGGGAGGCAGAGGAGCTGCTCTCCACACACACACACACACACACACACACACACACACACACAGACACAGACACACACACACACTCACTCACTCACTCACGCACAAAATCAGGTTCACTGAAATTCTCTTTTGTTCTGTCGAAGCTTTGAATGCTCCAGCAGAGAACAGGTGGATGCACGTCGTGGCCACACACCAGCTGACAGTGTGGATCTTCTCAGCCAGCGGCAGTGTGACCCGTCACAGGAGCGTCTGACACTGGACGTGGTCGTGGACTAACACGTGCACAGATACGGGGTGCTACAAGTTGCATGATTTATTCATACGAGGCGATATGAATTCTCCAGAGAGTGCGACACAGCAGCTGTAGTTCTGCATGTTAGGTTTTGAACAGGGACGATGTCAATGGTGCCCCCCCCCCACACAGGCTTTGTGCACATTATGAGCCTGATGGATACGTATTTGTCTTCAGTCACGATGACAATGTCTCTCACCGCAGTGACGCCCGTGCTCGGCCCTCTGAGAGAGGAAAAAGGTTTGTATTCACCCACCGATTTTACACCCTCTTTAGGTCCAGGAGTGTCTTTTTGTGCTGGGGGGGGGGCAGGAGGGGGTGGGGGCAGCCCATTCTCCATGGCCGTCTGAAAAAAGCAGCTGTTTCTATACCGCTGTGGCAGCACTTTATGCAGCAGAATGACAAATGAAGGGGAAGAGGCAGACCTGCAGCTGAAAAACACACACACACACACACACACACACACACACACACACACAATGGCATAGGAGGGTCTGTGCATTACATGGATGCGCTATTTCTCTTCTTCTCTGATGTTTATAGACACACACACACACACACACACACACACACACACACACACACACACACACACACACACACACACACACACACACACACACACACACACACACACACACACACAGACTCGCAGGTGAAGCTCCATCATAGCCAGAGGTTATGAGAGCGTGTAGACGCAGGTGGGGGGGCGGGTGTCTCACAGATAAACACATCCCACCAGTTCTGCTGTGAACCCACAGGGAGGGAGTGTGTGTGTGCGCTGTCCCACAGGGACCTGTCGCTCCTCCGTCTCCTCCATCCTCGGGGCAGTCATCTTCCTCTCCACCAGTGACCTAATGACAGAAGCCTGAGGCCTCCTCACTACCCCCCCACCGGCTCCACTCTCTCCCCGCTGTCCTGCCCAGGTGCCTGTCAGAAGGGTGTCTGTTCTGCGACTGGTATGGCTGCTCACAAAAAAAAAAAAAGCCCCCCCCCTACCGTGCCATCCCCCCGTGGCCCCGGGCTGAGCCTTTCAGCTCTGCTGCAGCCTGGGCCCTGGGCCCACAGCCTGCACCATTGTTTGGCCTCAGAGAAAGACTATTATTTCAACTCAATTTACTGAGAGTAAACACTGAATGATAAGGCCCTGCTCACTCTCTCTCTCTCTCACACACACACAGACACACACACACACTCTGTGACCGTGGGCTGTAATATACACAGA
>NW_027614249.1:0-28436 GCF_965212315.1 Lampetra planeri
AGCGTGAATGGTATTACCGTAATGACAGCAACATGGATGATGCCTCAACTTTCAGGAACGATGGACGTTTTCTCCTTTGCCAAAATAGGAGCACAAATATAACGCCGGAGATACCATCAGTGTTAAAGCACTAAAACACACAAAACCCAGTGCAAAAGCTGTAGTTGGTCTGCCAGGCCTGTGAGTGGTGCTGTAACTCTGCCACAGAAACAGACGGTGTGGACGATAAAAACGGATTGTGAACTCTGGTCTGAGTGTAACATCGGCTTACCTTCATGAAGGACTGAACTCGTAGGGAGGTGGAGCTTATCAAGCGCTCCTTCGTCCTCCAACAAACTCTCTGAAGGACAACCGGAGTCTGTGGCGTGAGACAGAATCCAGTCGTCCTCAAACACCTGGATGACAAGGAGAGTTCAGCCAACTGTGTCTGTGTGTGTGTGTGTGTGTGTGTGTGTGTGTGTGTGTGTGTGTACCAGTCTCATGCTGAGCAGACGGGTGTGCGTCTGTGCGATGTTGTTGTGGACGTGGCTGCAGCGGCGCAGCAGCTCCACCAGGTCGCTCTCCACATGATGCATGTCGGCCACCTTGCTGCGTTGGATCAAAGTCTCACCGCGCCGCAGCAGCTCATTCACACGGCCCAGGTTCATGCACACACCCTGCTGGAATGACTGAGCACACATACGCAAAGATGGAGCGTCATCACGTGGGACAGGCAAGAGACCATGAGACACGCATGTACACACGCGCACAGAGAAACACGCACAAACACCTGCAGCAGTCGGAGCTTATCACAGGTGTTTCCTGTCAGGTGGTTGACCTCCGTCAGACGGGTATCCAAGTCGGTCAACCAAAGATCAAGCTCCTCCCTCTCTGCCTCAAACTCCTCCCACTCAGAGACAAAGAGCTGCGAGCGAGAGCGCAGAGTCAGCAGAGTATTGCGGCATGCGATAATGAGAAGTAACAAAAAAATGAACCTTCAGTCGCGCAGCAACGGATTCCAGTTTGGCGTTCACGCTGTCCCATCGTTCGCCACATTCCCTCACCATCCTCAGCAGCCGAGCTCTCATGGCACCGTGGAAGAGGCGCGTCAGTGTTCGATTCCTCTGAGTCAGACCATCCAGCTGTACAAGTTGGGACGCCGCCTCACAGCGCAGACGCTGCAGACGCAGCAGACGCAGCAGATGCAGCAGATGCAGCAGATCTTTTCTGTTTCATCTCCATCACTGTGAGGTCACAACATCCCTCTCACCTCAAACCTGCTCAGATCTTCTCTGGCAGAGGTGTAGATGACTGGCACGCACTGGGAGGCCACGACCTGCTCGGCCAATCGCAACCATGCATCCAGGTGTGCGTGTTGTGTCATGAACCCATGCCAGAGGATCCACCTCCGCTCCAACCTGCAGAGAAGGAGAAGCCGCAGAGAGGTTCAAATCCAGCCACTGAACTGGCCCGGGCTCCACAGACTGAACTGGCAGTAATGTCACTCGTAGCTCCAGAGGTTCCCCTGGTGGCGAACTGTGGTACTGATAACCAGTGTTACGATCACACACATTCGCATCCCGGCAGCTCGTCGACCAGCGCCTCAGATTGATCCATGACCGTCTCCATGTTCCTCAGCTCCTCTGCAGTGGCGTCATCAAGTCTGTCGCCAAGGTTGTCTGGAAGGGGCGGAGCTACTGCAGACATCCTGACATGGTGTTCCTCTCTCCTGTTGCGACACAACAATGAGAAAATGTACAAACTGTTCAACTTGCTCGGTGGTCAGTTTCGACCAAAACTGTTTAACCATTAATAACATAAATTCCAGATGGTCGATAGTTCTTAAAAATGCTCCACCTCTGTAATGAGCTGTCATTTAAACATGACTAAAGTGTCATTTTCAAAGGTTTTCAGACCAAATGAACCCATTCCTCTCTCCACTGGAGCGTTTTTTATGACCCCCAGGGAAAACAAACCCTTTGACACTGACAGTGCACACTAGCACTACATTCATGTGAGCATACTTTGGAGTACCGTAATTACAATGTGTCCAATAGCTAGGAGGAGGAGAAATGTCTATTGGTTCCTGAAATTTGCAGACAGACATGTTGCTGTCATTACGGTAATCCCATGCGCTCTGCTCCTGGATGCTGGTGAGTCATTACCGTAAAGACAGCAATTTGGAGCCTCTCAGCTTTCAGGAGCCGTTTTCTGACATGACAAATAGTCGTGTAATCATAGGCGTGGTGCTCCAAAGTTTGATAGTGTCAAAGTATCAGCAGCGATACCACAGGTGTTAAACGGTTAATAATGTTCTCATACAAAGTAAGACGTCACAGATGTGGCTCTGTAAAACCCACAGAGCCACAAAAACAGGTCCACATGTCAGATTGTTTTAATAAACCACATGCAGACATGAACATCTTCACAACAAACTTCAAACAAAACTGATGCTTTCACCACAAAACACTGCGCAAAGCCCCTAAACCTGGAGGTCTGCGGACCGTCGAGGGGGTTGGAGCGTTGGGGTCGTGGAGCGGTAGGCCGTAGAGTGGCCGCGTTGGAGTGTAGCGGGGTCATGACATCACCGCGGTAGAGAGGGACTCTGGTGCTGAGAGTGAATATTGAATTTGACTTGATCTTTGTCCCTGTGTCACGCTGCCCTCCCCTTCGCAGGCTTTGTCTGTGGCGGACAAAAGGAGGCTGCGCGGGAACAAAGAACTTCTCTGTCCCCCCCCGGAGAGGACAGCAGAAGATAGACGTCTCATCTGTCCACCACCGCAAAGACAGTGGAGTCTGACTGAGACGTGGATCCAAACCTGCGGGAACCAGTTTTTACTCTTTGATTCATCCTCTACGTATGAACATGTTGTATTACATGTTCTGTTACTGACTGTACATCGTCTGACTCATTCAATCAGTCAATCAATCAGGTTTTCTCATCTGTTTCTCTTTCAATACTTTTTCTTTTCTTTCATTTGATCATCCCTCATTTATCATTCACCCTCCCCAGTCTCTACACACTTTACTAAACTGCTGATTTCGATTTCGATTATTAGATTCAGATTATTCATTTTCTTTCCTTCATGGGTTGAGTCGCCCTGGTGTTTCATAACATTCATGTTTTTTTATTCCTCTTGCTCTGTCAGCAGGTGCATATGGTTTAGTGTTAAGAGAACTTTGTGTTACATTTTCTTGTTTGAGACGCACTGTAGCCATAAACTTTGATGGATTGATTGATTGGGTCGAAGCAACAAGACACACTTTCCAATGCGACAAATCCAACAGTTGAAATAAAAGACATTTGGACTTTGAAGAACTGTAGAAAACGTCAAACGTTTGCTGAAAGTTGCACTTCACATCCAAGTTGCTGCCCTTACGGTAATGACTCAGCCAGCAACCGAGCGGAAGGGAATGCCTGTTTGTTGACAACGTTCAGGAACAGATGGATGTTTTCTCCTTCTCCCAGCTCCTTCTTCACTCCAGGTATAGGAACCATCTAACAGTTCTCAGCTTTCAGAAACTGTTGTCTGATAGCACAAACAGTCGCGTCATTAAAGTACCCTAAATATGCTAGCGTGAATGTACCATCGTTAAAGGGTTCATGTGCTGAACGAGGTTCATCAGCACAGCACTTCGAGTCCTGGGGGATTTGTTAGATTTGTGGCGCCTTTGACCTCAAATTACTGCCACCACTTCCTGCCGGAGAGAAACATTTGGAATTTAAAAGCTAATGAGAGTGGCCAGAGAAACTTTGTACTTCAGCAATTGTCTGAAATTTAGTTTCATGCTCAACAGGACTTTGAAATTTCTAAAAGCTGTCAGCAGCTTTTGTCCATGCACCGATCTTAATTATATGACCCAAATACGTTTCTCTGCAGATTTGAACGTTAAACTCACTAAGCTAGAAGTGGTGTCTGAGGCGGCGGCGAGCCGAGAGTGGTTCGATCTGAAAGGAGAATGTGTTCAGGATGAGCAGAGGTCAGCAAAGTTTTTTCTTTGTTTGTCTGCCGGTTCTGAGTTCACGCCCCGAACAAACTGGGAAAAACAAGAAATATGATTAACTTCATCAGCAGGAAACACGACTCCCGGCTGTCTCTGCACCATATGTGACGTTGTAAAGGATCATTGCAAGCAATTTGTTACATCTTACGATGTTGTGTGCGCGACAGTGGGTTTTAACCGTCAACGTTTATCTATCTGATGTTCATTTCTGTCTCTTTCACTTCTTCAGAGTTGAAGTTTAATGTCAGTGTTAAAAACAACAACAAAAAAAGAGGTAAAATACACAAAAAACCCATTCACACTCAAAATAAACAGAATCAAATCAACAACAGGTGGAAGGTGCTTCCACACTTGTAATCATGTTCATGGATATTCTAAAGTCTACTTTGTCCGCATCCACACAGAGACAGAACCGGAAACATTTTAAAAACGTTTTTCATCCACGTGGAATTGAAACGCGCTCGTCCACACAAATCCAGTTAATATGCTGTAGTATATCTTCCAGGCCTGTAAGTGGCACTGTAGCACCGCCACAGAAATACACCATCAGAGAGAAAAGACATGAAGCATGTGATGGAAACATACAATGTGAATGTGAATGGAACCAAAAGGTGATGAACAGACACATCACATTCAGTATTCAATATGGTGAGACACCATTGTTGTTAGCATGAGGGTGGAGCTATGATGTCATCGTATAGGTTGGACACACACAGGAGAAACAGTGTTGTCTTCACATTGATTCATCCTTGGACCCAGTTGCAACAATGGTCTTATTCAGGCTCCATAAGGTCCAGACAATAGAACTATTTCTAGTTTACTATTACTTCCCCTGAACTCGTCTCCATGGAAACAGAGGTCCAGACTCATGTATTTTGTTGTTAAAGTTAAAGTTGTTTTTCTCCACTCTGGAGCCCGTTGGACTCATGGAGAAGGGGAAGGAGGAGGAGGAGGACGTTTGTAGTCATGTCCACATTCCTGCTGCTGCTGATAATCACAGTCATCAAACGGCGTTGGGTTCGTTACTGCAATCGGCTAATGGAACACGTCAGCTGACAAACCTTCACCCTGTGTGTGTGTGTGTGTGTGTGTGTGTGTGTGTGTACTGGTCCAGGTGACAGCAGCTATAGAACGGAGGCGTCTGTTCGTGCTGTAATAACATTAGGTGTAGTTACGGCTACCAGCGGGAACATTAGCTCGGTGCTCGGACAGGTGGGGGCGGAGCCTTGGGATAAAACGGAGGTAATCGGAGTCCTAGGGAAAATTTTCAGTTCAATAAACAGATTTCTCCAATGGTAACGTAAGGAGAACACTGACTCAGTTCACCACATAGGTGGAGGTAAACGTCGGTGACGACATCATGTTTATTGTTTGCTGACGCCATCTTGGAACGATACGTATTTGTTTCTTCAAAAGGGGTCACACGGCATCTCACCAGTATGGGGGTCCTCAGGTGACACGGCAGAGGTCAGGTGACGCGCTGGTGCTGCTGTGAAATCGGAGCTGCGCTGCAAACGTGTCAGTTCAGGTGTAAAAACTCCGAGATGTAAGTGAAGGGAGGAGTGTATTGGACTGATGCATACTGGACAGTTGTTGTCTCAGTGACTGAGACACACGTACACACACACACACACACAGGTCCCGTCTGTACACGTGAGAAGCGTCAAAATGTTGATGCTGAAAAGAAGACACATATTTTCAGGTGTGGCAGAGGATCAGTTCACACGCTCAGACTCAAATAGGTCGCTGGGCGGAGGAACGTCTGCAGAACATTCCTGAAGACTGAGGACTGAGAGGACTTACTGGGGGACTGACTAGAGTACGGAGACTACTGTGAGTACGGACTAGGAGTACTGAGAGTACAGTGAAAGCACTGAGAGGACTTACTGAGAGTACTTACTACAAGTATTGAATGTACTGACTGACTGAGCTGTGGGTACTGAGCCGAGAGTACAGACTAGAGTAGTGTGTGAGTACTTACTTGAGAGTACAGTGAAGGTACTCACTAAGTACACACTAAGAGTATTGTGAAAGTGTGAAAGCACCACCAAGTGCGACTATTAGTAATGATTGTGTCCTGCTGGTGTCATGTTATGTCCTTCTCCCCTCAGACCTCAGTCCCAATGACTTTATGAACTTTTTTAATGATAAAATACAGTTAGAAACACAATCAGCCAACTCCCTCCCCCCATCGGCTCAGGCCCATTCTTAAGTACAACTACAGCCACTGCAGATAATCCTTATCTGTTCTTAAATACTCTCTCCCCTATAAATCTCCCTGAGCTCTCATCTATGATCTCCTCTTCAAAACCAACTACCTGCGTTGTAGATCCCATCCCCACTAAGCTCCTCAAAGACAGTCTTACAATAACTGGAAACTTCATACTAGGTGTATTCAATGCATCATTAATGACAAGTTATGTACCACAATCATTCAAATAAGCACTTGACCCTGATCTTCACTAATTATAGACCAATATCCAACCTCCCATTTCTTTCAAAAATCTTAGGGAAGATACTAGTCAAACAGCTGCGTGACTTTTTAAATAGGAACAGCTTATTTAAAAATCATCAGTCAGGATTCAGGGCACACCACAGCGCAGAGACAGCCCTGGTAAAAGTCACCAACGACCTTCTGACAGCTTCAGATAGAGGCCTTGTCTCTGTTCTTGTTCTACTAGATCTCAGCGCTGCCTTTGACACTATTGACCATCACGTTCTACTACATAGGTGGGAACACTTCATTAGAAAGAGAGGATCAGCACTTGACGGGTTCAGATCATACTTATCAGACCGGCTTCAATTTGTGACAATTAATCATGAAAGCTCCATACACACCAACGTTTGCCATGGAGTACCTCAGGGGTCTGTGCTAGGACCATTATTATTTACTCTGTATACACTCCCCTTGGGTGACGTGATTAGGAAACACTTTTAGGAAACACAATTTCCACTTTTATGCAGATGACACACAAGTATACTTGTCCATCAGACCAAATGAAAACTCATCAACTATCTAAACTTCAGGCCTGTTTCAAAGATATAACGACCTGGATGACAACTAACTTCTTGTTATTAAACTCAGACAAAACTGAGGTGATTGTATATATCATATGATCATATATATCATCATATCACCATATCATTTCCCTAGGTTTTGCCATGGGTTTTGCCTTGGCCTCCGACACCAGTAAAAAAAAAGGAAAAACCTAGGTGTTATATTCAGCGATTTCTAAAAAATCAGGCACTTTCTGTCCTAAAGTCACAATGAGTGTCAGAGCATTCAGCTATCAGACTCCCATTCCTTTGGAACCAACTTCCGCTCTGGGTCTGGGGGGCTGACACGCTTTCTTTATTTAAGAATAGACTTAAACAGAATTGACAAACATGGACTAAAACCACTGTTGGACTCTAAACAGCCTTACGTGCATTCTTGGACCTTCTATTAGCCTTCACAGACTGACCTGTTCACTGTTTTTTATATGCTCATCGTCTGTGAATGCAACACCTACTGCTGGTCTGTCCGTCCCAGGGAGGGGGGTCCCTCTTTCTGTGGTCCTCCATGAGGTTTCTGCCTCCTCCTCACCGTGATTGAGGGTTTAGGGGAGAGGGTGTAGCAATGTGCGGACTGTGAAGTCCAATGAGACAATTGACATCAAATACATCTACATCCTGTCTGCTGGTGTGCTCTGTCTTTATCTCATGTGCTTCATCTCTGAAAAACAATAACATTCAAAAAGAAAAACAAAAAACCAAACCCCTGACGTCACCAGACCCGCAAGATATGTGATAGACAAACATGTAACCATGACAACAGAGGGGCGCGTGCACCTCGACTGAACCAAGAACGCAGTCGAACACACGTAGGTCAAACGAGTCACGTGACCTTTAGTCTGTCTCTCTCTGTCTCTCTCGCTCTCATACACACACACGTAAATCTGAGAAGTTAAAACATTTTACAGTGTGTGTGTGTGTGTGTGTGTGTGTGTGTGTGTGTGTGTGTGTGTGTGTGTGTGTGTGTGTGTGTGTGTTGCGTGTGTGTGTGGACTCACCCGCCGGTGGAGGAGCCCCTCTCAGGAAACGTTCACACCAGTCCAGGAGCAACGAGCAAACTGAAACTACCTGCTGCAGGTAGCCGGCAGGCCACGCCCCCTACACACACACACACACACACACACACACCACACACACACACACACACACACACACACACACGACACACACACACACCTGCTGCTCAATCATCATCTCCGCCTCTCGTTTTATTTCTTTGACTCACGTCGTCCGACGTGTCCTATTCCGCCTTCTCCCTGTATACTGAACTCCCTGTGATGTCATGTATTGTTTTACTTTTGTAGACTGTATGTTGGTTTTTTTTTCTCTGTTCTGTTATTTATTGTGAACATGTTCTGTTTGATCGTCACACTAACTGCTCGCTCTCAGGAACGTTTTGTTCTGTGACGTGGATCAGATTTCGGCTGCACTGAACAACAACAGCGGTATCAAACCGTTCATTTACAACGACGACAATGAAAACATTGTCATTGGGAATGAGCCGGAATTGTTTTTTTGTAGAGTTTTTTCTACAAGACCTCCTGGGGAAAGAAATGATGGAAACACTAGTTGAGTGAACAGCAGTTTAACACTTTTATAATGTAAACGGACAAATGAAACATCTATAACGTTGGAATTCAGTTTATCAGGAAGACTCAAATAAAGAAACTTCTGCAGTTTTTCTTCATTTCAGAATGAACAACCTAAACCTGACCTAAACCTGACCTAAACCTGCTCCTCTGGAATGAACCCAACATTCTGACTCTGGTGGGACTCAAACCCACAACCTTTGACTGCCATCTCTGTCAGTTACTGTCCATTGTGCCCCAGAGTCACATGCTACTCACTTTAGCATTGTGCTATTTCTGTGTACGTTTTTGTTTTCGGTGTGCGTTAACTTGTCTGTGTAAGTATCGTTTTCCGTCAGTGATTCCTATCAGTCGACTCATTTGCTGGGAATGAACCACGAATCAGGTTCATCCGCAGCATTTCACAGCTGCACCGAGCCGAATTGTGAAATGAACAAATATTTTTTTTCAATCAGTGACTCAGTACAGTTTGTTCACCCACAAAGATTCATTCTTTCAAATCAAACTGGACAAAACTACTGCGTTCATGCCGGTGCCATCACAGCGCCAGACCGGTCAAAACGTATGAAACAAAAGTATGAAACCAATACTTAATTGTGACGGTATTTTCAAACAAAAATAATTTAGATAATAATTTTAGATTGTAACAGCCATAAGTAATGTATTATTATTAAAAACGTATTAAAATATTTAAACATATACATACATTATGTATTATCAAATATTTTTAGAATATAATGTTTCATGATTTATTACTTAAGTAAACTTCTAGTATGTCTGTAAAATGCAAATTAATTGTAACTAGTGAATTTGAAGAAGGTAGCTGTCGTTAGAATGTTAGCTTAGCTGTCTGCACAGGCTGTGCGCGGTTAGCTCGCATCCTTTCTATTTCTTTCTTTCTCAGCAAATGTTCAGTATCAATGTTGCTTTGAAGGAATTGGGGCTAATTTTACATTCAAGTACTGAATCAGCAGGATGAATGGATGGAATTTGCTCCGTGAAAATCTTTGAATCTTAAAGATGTGGTCAGTATCAGCACATGCCTCATTAACCCCCTCTCTGCATTGCATTTGACACAAAACTGAGACCCCCGTGATGTTGTTTCGCTTCCTGACTAATTCCTGGAGAGGACCACGTGTGACGCGGCGGTGTCTCTGCGCTGAACAGTTGGGGAGCTAGGTCGACACATTTCTTGGCTGATGAGTCATTGTGATGCTGCAGAGGATTATCTGATGCTGGGGGTCTGAAGATGCATAGGGGAGGGCCTGTGACAGCATTCAACAGGATATAGATAATACAGTTTTTGTCACTGTCATCCTGTTGTGGGGACGGGATTGATGCTAACACATTAGTCTGCCTTTGAGAGGGGGCTTTCAAAGGTTGTGGGTTCAAGTCTCACCAGAGTCAAACATCTTGAGTTGTGAGGAGTTGTAAACCTGCAGGAAAGTCATGTCAGACCCTTCTGGACTCATAACCTGCTGTTACAAACCCTGAGAAAGAGTTCTGGTTCCAGATTTCGACAGTTCTGGAAGGTTCCTGACACAATTTTTGCTGTTTTAATAAAGTTGCTGAAATGCTAAAGCCAACAGCTGAACAAGTGTTTGAGGCTCTGTGGCACCAGAGTTGAACTTTATGGGCTGTAAGGATGATAAATCTGTAGAGACATCTTTGGTGAAACACACACACACACACACCTAATTCTATTCCTGAAACAACCGAGTTCAACCGTGCAGCATGTGTAAAAGCTGGATGTGGGCGTGCTACAAAGATGCTAAGTAGACAGATGATTGGCCAGTTTGGGCACAAACAGATCACTGTGATTGGCTGATTAGGTCACAATAGGAGCTGTGGTTGGCTGACAGGTGGACAATAGACATGTCATTGGTCAGGATGGAGAACAAAAGGCTGTTTGGGCGCTGAGGCAGAAAGGTGATGAGGTCACAGTGTGTGAGAGAGAGAGAGTTTTTGGTGGGAAAATGTAATTAGTGAGTACTCGTTTGAGTGGTCAAATCACTGTTCTGACATCGACTGTTCATACTTGGATTTTATGTTTCTCACATATCAGTCAAGAAAAACACAACGCTAAGGAAAATAAACCAAAACGTAAAATCTAGAATCTTCTGCTGAACACAGACAACTTCCTGTTCGACAGAGAGTTAACAGAAGTTTCAGAGTGTCTGACGTGACGTCCCTGAAGGTGTACAATTGGTGTACAATTGTCCAATCCAGTGCACTGTTCACTGCGCCAGAGTCACATGCTACTTCCATTAGCATCATGCTATAGATTGCTAACAGGTCAGCTCCATCTGTTACACAGAACTTAAATCACCTTTTCCATCCTTACAACCCATAACGTTTGACTCTGGTTGGACTGGAACCCACAACCTCTGAATGTCCACCCGTACCATCAACTAGAAGTCCAGGTCGTTGTCGTCTGATTCATCCGTCGGAACTTCAGCGAAAAAGGACTTAATAAACAAGACAAATCCCAGTGTTTGTAACAGCAGGTTCAGTTGTCTGATGTGGCGTCCACGCAGGTTTACAATCCTGTAGAATGTATAAGGTTCAACTCTGGTGAATTCGAGGCCGCAACCTTTGAATGTCCTCACATACCATCAACTAGAAGTCAAACACACGGTCTATTGGGCCACATTGTGTTTGTAACACCGGGTTTAGAGTACAGATGTCTGACGTGACATCCCTGCAGGTTTACAATCCTTAGAACGCATTAAGATCAACTCTCACAACCTTCTAATGTCCTCACATACCGTGGAGTAGAAGTCCAACATGCTGTCCTTGTGCCACATCACTGCTATCTTTAGCATGATGGTATCTGCTGCTGACAGATCAGCTACATCTCTTAAAAAGAAATTTAAAGGCTTTTCCCCTGAACTCGGCGTTAAACGTTACATCTCTGCTGCTCAGGTCAGTGGGACCGGATCAGACAACACGTGGGTTCCACTCAAAAATTGAGCCAGTGTTTCTTTTGCAAAGGTCAAAGACCGAAAGAAGGATGTTGCAGCGAACTCGTCTGTCAGACAGAAAGAATATGACGTTCTGTCTCTAGAGGCAAATCAGAGTTCAGCTGTGAGGGTGCGTTTGATTCGTCAGTGGGGGTAAAATCGGTTGGATCGCTCCGCAGTAAGAAGAATCCTGCAGCAAGGCATGGAACACCCTCACACTACTCAGAGGAAGATGTCTGTGTTGTCTCAGGTAATGAGGAGGCCAACAGTGTTGAAGTCTGGCTTGTGTATTATTCACATCACTCACACACACAATAATTGGACTGATTGTTTCCACAGAATGATGATCAGTGATGACAGGTACCGTCAGTGAGACCCTGACAGTAGTGTTGTCCCGAACGACTCTTTTGAATGAACTGTACTGAATCACTTTCTGAAAAGTCATTCATTTCACAGTTCAGCTGAACTGCTGCGGGAGAATCTGATTCATTGGTTCATTCCCTGAAAACCAGAGGACTGATACGAATCACCCAGAAAGAGAGACTTACACTGAAAACGAAACTTACTCAGTGTAGGGGGGCAGGGTCGTTGAACGACTCTTTTGAAATACTCTTTATACTGAAGGGATTCTAATGATTCAATACACCTAAAAGAGCTGTTTTGCCCACCGCTAACTGACGGAGGACAGATGAAAAGACAAGATGGTTTCAGCTGTGAACCACAGCACGCAGTTTGAATCTCAGCAAGTTTCAATTGAGCCATTGCACCACCTGCTGTTGGAAATGGGGAAACACTTTTTGTTTGATCATGGACCTGCAACAATTACGACTGATAATTAATCACAGACTTTATGGGGGAAATCAGGAGATTTGGAATTTTTTTTCAGAAAAACTTTATGAATGTGGATATTTTCTGTATTTGTTTCTCCTCTAAAGACAGTACCAGTCTCAACATAGCACATCCATCTCCAGGAAAACAAACACACCAGAAAAAGGAAGTGACTGCATTGGACGTTGCTCCAATGTGTTTACTCTAGTTTGAAATGTACTAAAAGTTTGAAAGAAAGTGAAATGTTGCTACATGTCTTGATCTACATTATTTTTTTTAAGTATTGACATGGGTGGGGAAAGACCTAAGCCACACCCACTCAGTGTTTCCTCTGGTTACTCTATCATACAGTTAAGGAGAAACACCAAGTATTTGAATCATTCAACAAGTATTTGAATCATTTTGTTGGAATTCTCTTATTTTCATCAGACTACCTGAACAAAAGAAGAAACTCAGCTGAAATCAGAGAGTGGAGACGATTTTGTGTTGATTGTTTATTAAGAAAAGAGTCATCTGATCCAGAGCGGCTCAGGCAAACGAGCGACTTCAGACCCGTAAAGGGATCTGACACTGAAACAACGCACACAGTGTTCTGCCAGGCCAGTCCGTGGTGGTCGGTCAAAGCACCTCGACAGCAGCAGAAGAGACGCAAATGCCACTTTTAAAATCATCATCACACATCAGTGACCGCCGCCGTTTAGTTTGAGGCAGAAGATGTTTCACTCAGTTACACAGATCTGATTCTGAGGACATTCTTGACTGACTGATGGACAAAAGAGGAGCTGATGAGGTGAAGTTGTGAAATCAGACTGAAAGTAAACCAACGAATGAGCAAAGAGCTGAAAGGATGTGGAGTGGAGTAGCGCCATGGACGAGCAGGCTGCAGCTCAAAGCCTACAAAGATGCTGTGAAGTGTTGTGTCCAGAGATCAGTGGAACATTCTGCCTTCAGCCCGCGGGCAGTGCAGCACTGAACCCACGAGACAGGAAGGAGGGGGTACAAAATAAAAAAAGACACAAACACGAAAAAGCAAGAAAAAAAAAGTCCTACGGAGGTTAAAATCAGAGCGGCATTCGATTGCCTTCCACGCTGATTTTCACGGCGTGACCCGGCTTTGTCAGGCGCCGGATGTCGGCAAATCGGCGCATCTGTTTATCAACGCGGGAAACCCCTTTTTTCATCGGACCCTGAAGGAACAAACACACAAAAAACACATTGTCTTCAACAATCACCCAGATGTGATGTTTTCCTACACATCAGTGCCATGCAGATGGCGCTAGCGTCACTCATCGACCACCTGTGATGTTTTTTAGGTGACGTGTTGACGCTGGCATGCGCACACGTTTTCTAAGCTGCTCATGGCACCAGGATCCGGACAATTTAAGTGTTTGTCTATGCCTTGACACACTGTCATGCACTGAGGATGGTTGGACGCCATGCAGGACGGACTTACTGCCCCACACCCCACACCCCCAACAGGTCAATGCAGGAACTACAAGGGCATTCGGTTTCCCTCGATACTGATCTTGACGGCTCCCTGCGGCCGGTTCTGCTTCCTCTGCTCTGCAAAGCGACGCTTGTGCTTCTCCAGCAGGCTCAAGCCTTTTTTATAGGTGCTCTACAAAGGACCAATCAAAGCTCAGCAGCCACTAAGGACCAATCAGACCATCATCCAGCGTTGACACTTATATTTTATATTTTTTTTATTTGAACTTTTAATTTTAATTTCTTTTTAACGTTGCTGCTGTGAAACTGAATTTCCCCAGTGTGAGCCAATAAAGTATTATCTTAAAAGAAATTTTATGAATCAGACATCATGACGCATCTTTGTATCAAATAAAATAAAAAGCATAAAACTCAGTCACTGATTTGCTTTCTAAGAAACAGCCTACAAATTATGTTTTGCAGTAAATAATTAACATAACATTTGCGTAAATTATACATATTCATCCATACATATTCACATTCAATTTGTTGCTCATGTGTATGCTGTCAGATATATTTCTTTACATTAAATTCTTATACTTACATAGTTATTTTTAACAAATTCTGCATTTTATTATGATCTGTTTGCACATCACTGATCAGGAGGAACACTATTTCCATCTTGTTCATTTACTGAAGTTGAATTTATCAAATGTGAACGTTCATCTCCTGTGGACCGTGGTGCTGTGCCCTCACTCACCCTGCTGGTCTCCATCTCCACGTTCCATTTGGGCCGCACCACGTAATCTTTGTTGGACGGCATTGGCACGCGAGCGCGGGCGCAGAATCCGGGGTCACCGGGCCTCAGCGCTCTGCAGAGGAACGGACAGGACACACTGATGGTGGAACAGCTAAAACTGTTGCGATGGGAACGCATCACCTTCATTCCACCTTTTCCTTTCCGTCTTTCATCTGTGGTGTTCTCTCAGTTCTTTGACCCTTTAACACCGACATTCACGCGAGCATACTTTGTCTGGCGCTAACGGTTCCTGAAAGCTGAGAAGTTACTCTCAGTTCCTGTACCTGGTGTGAAGAAGGAGCTAGGAGAAGGAGAAAACGTCCATTGGTTTGTGGAAGCTGAGAACAGCCATGTTGCTGTTATTGCCGTAATCCCAGTCGCTCTGTTGCTGGAAGCCAGCGTGTCATTACCGCCATGCCAACAACTTGGCTTTGAAGGTCGCAACTTAAAGGAACCGTTTTCTCCTGACACAGAATGACACTTCTCAACTTTTAGACAGCGCAGATAATTCCATAATTACACTACTCCAAAGTATGCTAGGGCAAATGTAGCGCCAGGGATCCTCTCTGTGTTAAATTCTTCTTGTTTCATGGACCAACCTGTTTTTTTCTAGTATGAAAAGTGCTGTATCAATTAAGTTTGACTGTTAAGAATTTGAGCAACATCACTGATGATTCAATGCTTCAAACTCCTTTTTCCTGGTAAGAGGAACTATGTGAGAAGCCACTTACTTTTCCTCTCCAGTCAGCTGTTTCTCCAGGTCTCTGCGTGGTGTCTGGCCAGCCGCACTGACAGAAGAGGAGGGACGGTTAGTGTGATGGTGAATGAGGCGAGGTGGCATCTGCAGCTCGATGCAGACACACGTCTGAACCCTGAGCTTTGCCTGAACCCTGCAGCCGTGCGGTGTGCGAGTGGGGAGGGACAGTGCCCAGCGCTGCATGCTGTTATCATCATTGGCCTGTTAGCCCCCCCCAACACACACACACCTACCCCCCACCCAACGCCTGAGTCAGACGGCAGAAAAGAAACATCCCATGACTCGAGTCGTTTTGTTCACAGTTTAACATTCCTTCGTCATACGTGCTGCAGTTTCAGTCGGTGGATCTGTGAAACATCCGCATGGACGTTTAGAGGCGGATGCACATGCATGTGGTCAAACAAGGCTCATTCATCAGTCCAAAGAATCTCTGCTGAGTCACATTTCAAACAACTCAGGAACATTTGGAGGCCGATAGGTGTCAGAGTTGGTCACTCCCAACAACCAGAATTGAGTGTAATCATCCTTTCTTCCCCTTTAACCCTTCCCTTCTGTTAACCCTTGACGCTAAATTTGAGCTAACATATGTTGAGTACTAGAATTATGTGACTTTATGCACTACCAGAAAATAGTTCCTGAAAGCTGACAAGTGTCACTCTGTTCCGCTACCTGGTGTGAAGAAGGAACTAGGAAAAGGAGAAAACGTCCATCAGTTCCTGAACACTGACAACAGTCATGTTGCTGTCATTAAGGTAATTCCATTCACTCTGTTGCTGTAAGCCAGCAAATCATTACCGTAATGACAATAACTTGGATGTGAAGTGCAACTTTCAGGAGCACATGGACGTTTTCTCCTTCTAACTCCTTCACAGCAGGTAGAGGAACCACTTCTCAGCTTTCAGCAAACCTTCGATGTTTTCTGATAGCGCAAATAGTCACATAATTACGGTACTCCAAAGCATACTAGCACCAATGTACCAGCAGCGATAGTTGATATTCAAGGGTTAAACTCAAACATGATTTCAAGGTGAATGTGTATTTGTTCCAATTTCACATAGCAGGTTGGAAAACCACGTCTTGCACTAGTTGTTAGCATGTAAGAACATGTCATGGTACCACATCCAACTACAGCGTAACAACGTTCACTGACAACCAATCAAACAGTTGAGTGTGTGTTAGCTATCAAAATAAACAAAAATCTGTTCATACTGAGCTTCTGATGCCATCTTGGATTCTGAATTCGGTTCCTCTGACTCGAACCGAGTTAACAGGTCTGATATCCGAGGTAAGTTCGGTTGCAACTTCTTGTCTGCAGCTCAGACAAGTTGGAAATCGACCTGAGACAACCGTTTTACCTGCTGAGGTTCATCCATCGTACAACAGGCGGTCTGTACACCTCCTGAGAGAGTCGAATGGCTGAATACTGTCTGCTACTGTCTGCTATGTCTGCTACTACTGGGTAGTAGCAGACATAGCAGACAGTAGCAGTAGTCTTAAACACACAACGACCACAAGAATGGATACACGTAAAAAAACAGTATGTAGCATGAAAAACACTGTATTTTAGTATATGAACATTTTCTTCTACCCAGTTAAAAAACATCAGTGGACAGACGATGCAATGCAACCATGCATCACATGACTGAACCTGATTGGTGGAGAGAAGACGTCAGGCTCCTCTGTCCTCTCTACATTCTGAGGTTGACTGGGGAAGGAGGAGGAGAGGTGAAATGGATGGAGGAAAGAAGGAAAAGAACCGAAAAACCAGAGGAGATGGTGGGAGGAGAAAATCTGTGTGGTGAGCAGAGTGCAGTTTAGCCCATGGTGAACGTCAGCAGAACTCCTGAGACAGAGTGGGCTGCAAAGCTGCTGCTGTGGTGTCAGAGGAAGACTGATAACGGGGGTCATGTGATGCCACCAAGGTCTAAAGCCCAATCTATGCTTCGGGATCAAATCAACCACAAACCTACAGCATAGGGTCAGTGCTTCCGTGTTGCCAATGCCGACGCCGTAGAGTACGACCAAGGTGGTGACATCACTTACTACATGTAGCCGCTACGTGGACCTGTGACTGGGACTGTTACGTTACGTGACTTTCCCAGCTCTCTGAGTGTTCGCCAAGAAAACAGAAATGGAAAATTATGTCGGTCTTTGTTGCTGTGGGTAACAAGATCCGCCCACTGTCAGTCACTGTCAGTAAGGGGTAAAACATCGAAAAACACTGATAACTGTGAAAAAAAAACAAAAACAGCAGCGAGATCCAACATGGAGCTATGAGTACAAATGCTGACAAAGGCATACGACCTCCGTAGGGTACAACGGAGGCTGAAGGTTAAAGGTCAGTTCGGTACCTGAGCCGCCGTCTCTGAGGCATCTGCTGGTCCAGATCTCTCTGCTGACGCTCTTCTCTAGTCATTCCTTTGTAGTTAGATGTCAACCCGAAGATTGGCCGCGACCATTCGTCTGCACATAAGACAGATGGAAACTTTGGTTTTAGTGATTCTGAAGCTCCCGGTTGTGGAGCGCTGCCTCTTGGCAGCCATCTGGAGGTCAACCAATCTGCAGGAGGTGTAGGAGGGGCAGGTGCTTACTGATCAGTTTGAGAGCTAGGTCCTTGTTTGATCGAGACTCTTTGGGGTGTTTGTACAGGAACATGACGGCCCGTCCGATGCCGCTGTGCTTCAGTGTCTCCTGGCTCACACTTGGCAGCTGCGGAGGGAAACCATGTGGCATGTCACCATGGTGACCTGCACTCGTTCCCAAATCAGCAGCTTAAGGCCCTCATTTATGCTTCTGCGTGAAATTGGCGTTGTATCTTTGGGTGACTGTTTGTGCCTTTACCAGCTGTGACAGTATCTCCTCTGTGTTTGCAGAGAAAATAGAACGGCCTAAATGTGATTGGGTGAGTGGAACTTGATGGCCCATCTTGTTGTAGTTAATGCGGTAACAAGACCTGCACACTTTCAGACAGACGCAGAAGTATAAACACCGGCGTAGGCCATGACGGTAATTCAACGCTGAAGCATCAGTCCAGTCAGGATGATCAGTGGACGCAGACTGATTTTGTTCTGAAAGCAGAGAAAGAACATGTTCTCACTTCCTGTAGGATCCGGAGCAGCTCCTCTCGATTCGGAGTGCAGGCAGAGATTTGTCCGGAAGCGGACTGATCCACTCCTTAATGGCCGACATCACGCCACTGTCGATAAACGTATCCTTCAGGTCCTGTCTGAGCCACACATGGAAGCACAAATAAACACTAAACCTTTAACAACGACTGTGGCAGCTGATACATTGACGGCAGCCTACATTGGAGTACCGTAAATACCGGACTATTTGACAGAAATCATTAAACGGTTCCTGAGAGCTGAGAAGTGTCACTGTGGTCCCCCACTGGTGTGAAGAAGAAGCTAGGAGAAAGAGAAAACATCCATCGGTACCTGAAAGTGGAGACAAGTTGCTGTCATTATGGTAAGGATACGCCAGCTTCTGAGCGAATGGGATTACCGTAATGACAGCAACATAGAACCGCATGTTTTCTCCTTCTCTGTTTTCTGACAGCGCCACATAGGTCGTGTAATTACGGTACTCTAAATTATGCTAGCGCCAAAGCAGCACAGGATAGGTGTGTTGCCTGCGTCTTACTTTTTCAGGTGCATGACGACTTGTGGCAGGGAGCGTGAGTTTTTTCAGCGCCGGTTTCTTCTGACTGTTCAGTGTTCGATCCTCCTGATGAGCAGTACGATGGCTGTTAATGGTTGTTGATTTTTTTTTTTTTCAATAAAGAGGGAAACATCAATGGGTCTTTTATCTTCAACGGCACACCTCAGCAGCCTCGTTCATCTTGGTGATCATGGCGCTGACCCACGTCGTCAGCATCGCTGATGAACGTCCCGCCGTCACGGTGACGCCTCTTCCGGCTGTTCATGGCTTTCTTCTTCGCCAGCATGATGTCGAAGTCAGACATGAAGCTGGTGCTGAATGAACACGTGCACACACATTAAAACCTGTGGACGCGTTCGCCAACCAATCACATGGCTTTGTGGATTCATCATTTCAACATCTGTAGTCCAACCGTGTGGGCGCTGCTTACTCGTGACCGCTGCGGTTGACACCTTCGTCGGAGTCTGACTCCTCCTCCTGCAGCTGCTGCTGCTTCTCCTTTGCCTTCTTGTCACCGTCCAGGTCTTCCTGGTTGAAGCCCTGCAGGAGAGGAAGGGACCTTTACTTTCACGGCCTGATGCTGCAGCTTATGGAGCGCGTCGTAGCAAACCGCAAACCACTCACCGTGAACTCCTCCTCCTCCTCGTCTCCTGACTCCCCGAAGATGTCAGCAATCATTTTCCTGCAGAAGAGGTTGAAGGTCACGGCATGCAGCTGGTTGCCTCAAACCAGCAGCTCAAACAAACATTGGCTTTTTTTCAGTCTTGTACTCACTCCTCCTCGTCACCCCCCGAGTCGCTGTCACTGCCAAAAAGTGCTTTCTCATCCTTCTTCTCCTCAGTGACCTTCGACCTCTCGTCGTCCTCGCTCCCGCTGTCGGAGCCCAGCTCTCTCAGCTTGGCTGCCAGACTCTTGTCGGGTCCCTCCGACCCCGCCATCGCTGTCTGAGCTCTCGTCATCGGACACGGCCCGACTCTTCTTCACCACTGAGGGCCCACAACACAAACATGACTCATCAGGTGACGTGAGGATGCCGCCACGCTCCAACGTCTGAACTATGACTTTTCAAACAACCCCCGTCCATCACTGCACCAGACCACAGAATCATTTTAAAGAAACCCAAAAACCTACCTTTTAAAAAAGCATTTTGCTAATGTATTTTATGTTCTCCTTTAAGCTTTTCATTGATCTTTCACTGATCTTTTATTGCATTTGCCTTTTGTTTTAAACATTTTTGCCTTTTAGCCTAGATTTTATTTTTTAACATTTCCTGCTTCTTTTGTGTTGAAGGAAGCCACACACAATTTCCCTTGTACTTGTGAATAATTTGATTGATGATTTGAGTGAATCAGCAGCAGTGAGTCGTCTTTTCACACCAAAGTGAGCATTACTGCTGCAGGTGACAAAAGCCCCGTTTCAAACTCTCTGGGCGCCGGTTTGTGAATGATAGAAAACAGAAACAGGACGACCGGTGGAGTCTTGTGGTGACGGGTTGTCACACCTGGTTTGTCTGTGGCCTCCTCCTCCTCGCTGTCAGAAAGGACAGCCTTCTTCCTCTTCGCTGCGAACACACACACAGACATCTGAATCGTAGTCTCAAGCTGCAGTTTGAGGATGATCGAATATCAAGCAGAAATAACCGTTGGTACCTGGCTTCTCCTCCTCCTCGTCGCTGTTGTCTGCGGCTTGCTGCTGCTCCTGCTGCTCTGCGTCGCTTCCCATAGGAGCACTCCTCCTCCTGCCTTCCTCGTCATCCTCCTCGCTGTCAGACTGCATCACTGCCTTCCACTTCTCTCCTCCCGCCTCCTGCTGCTTCCCACCTTCCTCCTCCTCTTCCTCATCAGAGTCTAGCTGCACCGCCCTGCGTCTGGTCGGCGTCTCTGTTTCAGAGTCATTGTTGGCATTTGAGTGCCGGTCAGGAGACGCTGCTGGTTTGGCGTCCCCGTTCTCTGAGTCATTATCTGGAGGGTCTTTGGCTCCACTCTCCCCTTCCTCCATGTCCGAGTTGCTCCCCCTGCGTTTGATAGGAGAGGACGCCTCCTCTTCCTCATTATCTGAACCGGTGTGTTTGACCGGCGACGACTCCTCGTTGTCTGAGGTGCTCAGCCTGCGCTTCCCTGGAGAGTCGTCGTCACTTTCTGTCGGCCGTGGCACCTCTGCTTCAGAGTCACTTCTGTCGTTAACGTGGCTCCTCTGAGCTTCTGCCTCTGAGTCACTGTCGGCTCCTCGCCGGTCCTCAACATCAGAGCTGCTTGCTGCTCCGCTCGCCTCCATGTCACGACCTGCATCCTCATCATGGCTGTCTTCATCCTTTTGGTGGAAACCAGCAGTGAGACAATTAAAAATACAAAAAAATTCTTATGTACCAAGGGGGTGCCCAGCAGAAAAAGTTTGGGAACCACTGGTCTAAACCATAAGAAGGCGGACCACAGGAAGAACAGGATGTTGATGAATCCGCTGTCTCACCTCAGAATGATGTCTGTCACTTCTCATCTCCTCGTCGTCTGACGCCGGGTGTTCGTCCTGAACTGGAGTGCCTCCGCCATCGTCTGCAGGACCCAACACAGGTTTAAAAATAAAAAAATATGATGCTGGATGTCAAACACAGCAAGAAATGATCCGTGTCTAATCGTGAGTTTGGGATTTCGGCTGACCATCAGACATTAAAATTAGCATATTTTCTTCTCATCAAGGTAAGAGGGATTAAAAAACAAAACTTTTGTCAACATCACCAACTTCGACTGATGTTTCTGACATAACTTCATTAATATTTGATAGGTTCCTGTAATCTGTTTGATCTATCATGCCACTGGAAATGTGAATTTCTCCTTTGAGATCATATAAAGTATATATATATAAAATTAAGAATCTATTAATTTTTTTTATTTAACAACAATCCTCCAGATGTTGTCCAAAGCTAAATTAAGACGCGCTGTCAATACCAGATTTACTTTTCTGAGGAAATATACACATGGGTGTTCTTCGGATAAATAACAGTAGAAAGAAAATAGAATGAGAAAACAAAACGGATGGTTATAGAAATGTGTCAATCATGTCGACTGATAGCAAGCTATGAAAACACAAGTCTTGTTTTATTGGAGTGTTTGCCTGCTTGTTAGTGGGAAAAGTACATAACAGGGATTAGATACGGTGATAATGTCTCAGAGTTTTTTCATGTTAATGTTCATACTAACACCGGTGCTGACGACAAACCGCCCTTTGCTACCAACTATTTCTTGGATATGAATCCAACATACACGATTACAGCAGAGTTCTTAGCTGTACCTTCAATAAAAAAAAAACATGACGATGAGACAAAAGAGACAGAGACATGTTAGCTTGTTAGGTACGAAACAAAACATTTACCGGAGTGCCCCCCGGAAATGAAGTCATCCTCTTCTCCGTCCATTTCTCAGACGAAGAAAGAATCAGATTGTGAATGTGTCTGTAAATAACACGCTCTACTTATTACAATGTATATCCAGGCAACAGAAAACGCAGACCGCCTCAAAGTACCGCTGCGTGTCGACAGCCAACTATCACAGCTAGATAGCTAAATAGCTATCTAGCTTAGCCTGTGGATCCAAAATGGAGCGACTCCGCATGTACGCATGCGCAATGAGCCGGGCGCAGGGTTGTGACGTCATAGAAAAAGGCTTCCCTGTTTGTCGAGGAATGATGAACGTTCCTGTCCCACCAGTAAAGCAACACTTATATATATATATTAACCAACATGTCCAACAATGGACATTACATTACATTCCAATGTGCTTTAATATTGATAAGTATTTCTGAGCAGTAACAGTTCTACATGTAGCCACAAGATGGCAGCAGAATCGCGAGACAAAGTCCATCAGCAGTGCTCAGGAAAAGTCACGTGGTTTTAGATCAATAAGCAGTGAAATTTATTTAACTGAGTACTGAGGTTGTGGACAAATATTATCCACCTGAAGAATGATACAGGGACATTTTCATTAAATCCAGATCCATTCAGAACCTCCCAAAACGGTTTGTTGAATAAAATGACAATAATATGCCATAATATGCTAATATTCAGATTGGTTAATTGGTCATATGCACGAGAGGAACCAAGGACAAAATAACATGCAGTATTGTATCAAACAAAACACAAGTCAACAGCTACCTGCAGAATAAAATCTCTCATTCCTTCGTTTCCCAGCTACTAATCTGTTTGTTTTCTGTCAACATCTGTTGACTCTGTGTTCTGGTTTCATGTTGAACAAAGTGCCGTCTCTTTCTTTCACTCTCTCTCTCGCTGAGCTTTTCAGTTACACTTTCTCTCGTCCGTCAGTTTTGATCTGATAAGAGATAATCCGGCAAAGATAATGTGTTTCTGCCACGCAGGAATCTGATGGTGACCTGCACGCTCGCTCCACACTCATTTTAAGTTTAAAAAGGTACAAGATATAACGGGCTCTGCAGCAGGCGGTGGGTGCTGCTGGCAGGAGATGAACGGGTGGCATTCACCATCACCCATATCTCCTGGCCGAGGGAGACAGGTGATAGACACGTCCTGGGCCAAGTCCCCCCCACCCCCCACCCCCCCCTCAAAGTTGCAGACAATTCACAAACTTTCAACTGTTGTGGTTCGGATGTCCAATGAATGTATTCATCATGATGTGGGGACTTAAATCACAAGGGACACCCAGCGTGGACAGCAGTCCCTCTGAGGACAAAAGTGACAATTAAACCATGAGGACATTCAGACAGAGAGAGAACATTAGGACAGAGTGAGGACATTAAGACAGTTGAGGACATTAGGACAGTGTGTGGACACTAAAACAAAGTCAGGACATTGGGGACAGAGTGAGGACATTGAGAGTGATTTTACAAAACAAGTGTGTGGTGTGTGTGAGTGTATGTGTCATTGGCAGATATCTGAGGACCTGATTCAGTTCGACTGCATTCATATTGCCCAAAATCAGTCAATGCCAGCAAGCCCCTGAGACAGGAGCCCCCTAATTGGACGATCTGTCACTATGGCAACAGGACACACGCCTGCGCCACACACTCATTACTCATAGACTTGAGAGGACCCCCATGACATTCTTTATCAAACTCAAAGGCTCATTCAAGAATAATTACATAACAACGGTCAATGAATTTAAAAGCATCACTCAGAGAACCTGTCAATCATTTCCTTACTTCCTGTTTTCATAGTATCAGTCAAAGGTAAAATGAACATGTGAATACGAAAAAGATGTGAACGACTGATCACTCAATCAGACGCTTGCTGACGAGCAGCAGCAGGCGTGTGAGAAGCTTCATTCCAGCAGACAAACTGCTTTGTCACAACAATTCCCACTTTGGTGAGTCAAAAATGGAACTCAACACTCTTCGTCTACTTACAACTACTACTAGTGTTACCACGGCGACTGGCCCAGCGGTGGCCCCTTCAGGCTTGGCGGCTGCTCAGACGCTCGGCATGGCTCTCTGGGTCCCCCACAAACACACACACACACACCAGCCACAAAACAGTACAGCTCTGAGCCGTTTCTTCTCCTGTTTGGTCCTCAGTGGAGACAGTGTGTATGTATGTGTACGTGTGTGTGTGTGTGTGTGTGTGTGTGTGTGTGTGTGTGGTGTGTGTGTGTATGAGAGTGTGTAAGGACTATGAGACAGCATGCGTGTGTGAGAGAGTAAGTGTGTCTGTGTTTGTGTGTTAAGCCTGTATTGTCCCACACACAGTTTGTGCAGTCAGTAAGATATAAACGAGTAAAATCAGCCATTAATGTGGAAGGAACGAGAAGCTGCTGCTCAGACGATAGTTGGCAGGTTGGATTCCTGGTTGAATTTCTGGTTGGATTAGAGCAGATTATCCGGTGGTGAACAAACACACGTCACCGGCTGGACGTGGACTTCAGCCAGAAGAACGTGGACGACCAGAATGCTTCAAGGAGCAAATTTCTGCAAAAAACTGCAAAAATTGTTTGCAGTTTGATGTTGCGACTAGACTCAGAAGAATGTGAATATAGGAAAACACACACACACACACACACACACACACACACACACACACACCTGTATGTGCTCATGCAAGCATGAGTGTGGGAGAGTACAAGAGTGTGTGAGAGTGTGTGTATGCGAGTGTGTGGAAGTATGTGGAAATGAATGCAAGAGTGTGTGTGTGTGTGTGTGTGTGTGTGTGTGTGTGTGTGTGTGTGTGTGTGACTGTGGGCAAGTGTGTGTGTGAGTGTATGGAAGCAACATGTAAATGAATGTGTGTGTGAGTGTCTAAAAGTGTGCGTGTATGAGAGAGCTGTAGCTGATCTATTGTCTTTGTGACTAAATTTGCTGTGTGGTGTCAACAGAACTCGTTCTGTCTTCACATCTGAATCCTTCGTACGTTGATGATTCCTTCTGTTACATTCCAGAACTGATGGAAAACCTCCCCCCTTCCTCTTCACAGCCCTCTGACCGTCCGGAACGCTTTGTCTTGACAACAACAACAAACCTTTACACTGCTCTGCAATCGGCACACGTTCTCCACACGCATGTCAGCAGTGAGCCAATCATAGGCCTGGATGCCATGACCATTGTTGGAGAACAGAGGAGGCGCGATGCCGCCTGACACCCGACGCTGCCGTGCCCTGCAGGTTCTCGTAGCAGGTTGTTATCTCGTCACATGAATTCATCACCTCAGTGGAACTGAGATTATTGTTTTGACTAATGTAGCAACAGCTTTTTGTTTCCTTCTGAAAATGAGAAGAAATATTTATTTGAATCAGAATATAAAACGTGACATCATCTGTGAACAGGACCGTTCCACAATAGTCCTTTCTTTGAGCTACAAGTAAATAAAGGTCTTTTTTTTCAACGCTGGTCATCATCGGGGTTCTGTTTTAATCTGTTTTTAAATGGATTTAGTTTTTGGAAAAAGTAAAACGATCTGACAGCGATGGACTTTTATGAAATTAACCCTTTAACACCACTGTGTCACTGTGTTACGTTCGCTCTAGCATAATTTGGAGTAAAAAAAGATCGGTTTCCTGAAAGTTGAGAAGCTGCACATCACATCTAAGTTGCTGTCATTACGGTAACTACTCGTCAGCTTCCCGGCAAAACAGTGAATGGTATTACCGTAAAGACAGCAACATGGCTGCTCTCAACTTTCAGGAACCAATGGACATTTTCTCTCTCTCCCTAGCTACTGCTTCACACACGGTAGAGGAACCGAGTGACACCTCACAGCTTTCAAGAACCAATGGACCAGGGGTGCCCAAACCAGTCCTCAAGAGCTACCCATCCTGCAGGTTTTTCCATGTCACCCTGCTCCTACACACCTGATCACCTGAATCAATCTCTGTAAAGTTCTGCAGAGACCTGACAAAGGACCAGCTGATTTGAATCAGGTGTGTAGGAGCAGGGTGGACATCTTAAACCTGCAGGATAGATAACTCTCAAGGACCGGTTTAGGCACCCCTGCCTTGGACAGTTTCTGATGCACATAGTCAGATAATTACGGTACTCCAAAGTATGCCAGCACAAATGTAGCACCAGGGGCAATCATCAGTGTTAGAGTTAATTCTTGTTGCTTTGCGGGATTTTGTTTTATTACTGAAACTTTCTGTGAGGTTTCTCTCGTATGAAAGTGCTTACGGATATGGTTTTGGTTTGATAAATATGGTTTTACCAGCCGGCAGTTGCTGTGCATTTTGAACGAAATGTATGCGTATGTACAGTATGTAATGTATGTGTATTACAGTACACCAAAGTATGCTAGCACGGATGTAGTGCTTGAGATATCATCAGTGTTAAAGAGTTAAAATGTAAAGTTCTAACACCACAAAAGCATGTTTGTATGATTGTCTGCAGTTATACATATCTATCTTTTCCCGTGTTGACTTGTATAAAATAAATTCTAATCCTTGTGACATGCGGTGACTCATCGAAGTCGCTCGTGCACCTGCGTCACGGTGTGAACAGGTGAATATGGTCGCTGTGAACAAGGAGTGTTTGTTCCAGTTAGGCGTGCGATTCGACCATGTTTTCCGTCGGACGAGCTGTCAGAGGTGGCAGAGGAAGCAGCTGTTTGGACAGTGGGTGATCGAGGTTTTTCTCTCTCTCTCTCTCTCCTCTCTCTCTCTCTCCCTGGGGGTTTTTAATTGGTCCTGAGCTCCCAGCAGGTCACCATTGTGGATGTAAAAGCAGCTTAGCAGCACGAGCAATAGCTAGCGGCTAGTCCCCTCACACACACACACACACACACACACACACACACAACAGATGACAATAATAATAGTGTGAGCGTGAGTGCGCCAAATCATGCCACATATGTTGTGTTTGAGGGGGGTAGTTAAAATGTGTGTGCACGTGTGAGTATGTGTGTGTGTGTGTTTGGCAGTAACCACCTGTGCAGAAGTCAGCCATTCCATCTTGCCGTCATCAGTTCATCTCCACAGGAGGCAAACACACCCGAGATTAACCAGGCAGGTTAACACACACACACACACACACACACACACACACACACACACACACACACACACACAGACACACACACCTACCTGTCTGTGGTTTTCAGTGTATAAATGAGGATTATATCTCATACCACTGTTGACATGCTCATTATTAATCATTGATCAGTTGTCAGTTGATCAGTGCTGATCACACGTTAATGAACTGGACACAAAACACCAAAAAAGACCACTTAAACAAAGACGTTTATGCTGAGTCAGCGTGATGTCATACACTGAAACGTTTCCATATTTGAAGCTGACGGGTTCCGACTGTTCTTCCTTTCCATGGGCACGACGACAGACTCATGGGGAGTCGGATGTGGGCGGGGCCAAACTCCAGCAGCGAGCAGGCAGCCGCCACTGTCATCCAACAAACCGCTCGTTACTCCCCCTGACATTAGGACCCCAGCAGGAGGAGAAGTTTGGGTGGGCGAAGGGGAGTGGGGGACGGCTGACATCTGTCCTCTGAACTGGAGTTAGACCACCAGGTAGCCCACCTGTGGTCCAAACCATCTAGGCCCTAACTGCATCACCTGTCGAGCAGTTTTGAGCGAATCACCTCCACCATCACGTGAACTGATGCTGCCGTCCGACGCAGTCCGGGGGTCAAGTTCACAACACACAAGGGCGTTTTTCCAGAGTTCTCCTCTGCCACCATCTTTAGTCACATGCTCATCGGACGTAATTAAGAGATTATTGAGCGGCTGGCGTCTGTGTGTGTGTGTGTGTGTGTGTGTGCGCTGAGGTGTGCACAAACACACACACACTCATACCAGCTGGTTGGAACTGGAGGCCAGTTCGAATGCCTGCGAGTGACAACGCCAGCGGTTTCGGTCGACTACGGCAGCCTGGAGGCTGCAGCTAATTGGAAAATGGAAAACTCAGCATGTTGCCGGG
>NW_027614250.1:0-28430 GCF_965212315.1 Lampetra planeri
AAAACTAAACAAAGTGTTCTCAGCTTCTTCTTAGCAAAACACAGCCGTGAGACATTAACTGACCTCTCCTCCTGTTGAGACATAGGTGGTGCCTCAGCTTTGTCTCTCTCCCAGCTTATAGTCTACACGATTGTTTGTCTTATCCCTTGGGTTTTCTTCTTTTGTTTTTTCATTTAAGGCCTACATTGCAGCCCCACTTATTAGGAAATGAGTTTACACATCTGGAGTTCCCGAGGAGAGTGCAGAGGAAGGAGGTGGGGAAGAGGATGCTTTACCGTGACTTCACCATGTCAGGATGGTGGGTTCATTCGCTTTCTGAATAGTTGCTGTCTATCTATTGAATAACAATTTTCTTGTTTGACCCTTGTTAAATATCTGAAATATCACCAGCTACATGTCAACATGTCAACTTCATTTCTGCCATAAGCCGCACATCATTATACATTTTTCTATGCTGACTGTATTTCTAAGGATAGAGACATTGCCTTGGCAGTTCTGCTTGAAAGAAAAACAGAAAAAAGAATATTTTCCTTCTTTATCTTGTCATGGAGAGAAATGTCCTAAAAAGGTCAAAGAGATTGAGGTCAAGAGGAAAAGAAGCTGACTGGTGTTTGGAAACATGAGAAAAATCATAGATGTGTGGAATGCAAAATAACGAGGGTTACAGATTTTCAAAGTTGGAAACTTTACGTGTGAATTAACAGGAATTTATGAAAATGATCAGGAATAAACCTGGAATTTTCCAGGTTTATTTATTTCCAGAATTGTCAGATTTCGTGCAAATGCACATGATATTATAAATACTATTCCTCCATGGCATACACTTCTGTTGTGAGCGTTTACATGGAAGAAATTGAATGAAAAAAAGTGTAGTATGCAGAAAGGATTTGATCCTAACCAGCGCTGTGGCCTCTTTCTTTGGTAAATAAATTTGCTTTGGACACTCGTCTCCAACAGCAAACAGGCTTGTTTGCTGCATTGCTTTTTTTCACTTTTTTTAAAACTTATCAGCTTCGTTAGTAAAATACGTCAATGGCTTACGGACTTCGGTGGAGCCTTTGAATCCTGCCATATTGCATTATTATGTGTGTTTGGTCATCACATTCAGCTGAAGTTGTACAAACTGGAAAAGCTTTGAAGAGGAGGATGATATTGAAAAAAAAATGTCATCTTACTCCCCCCCAAAAATATACTTATTTCCTTGACTATAGTAGTGACACCAAAATCTGACATGGCGACATCCTGTAACACTGAGATACCAAATACTGTGTGTGTGTGTGTGTGTGTGTGTGTGTGTGTGTGTGTGTGAGAGTGTGAAAAGAGAAAGAAATCCTGATCAAGGCCACACTCTGATGAGAGATTATAAAAAGGAGGAGGAGGAGGAGGAGGAGGAGGAGGAGGAGAGCCAGGGAGAAAAATGAAGAAAGTGTATGGTGGTGTTTGTTGGCCTCACTGAAATCCAAAGATAAATGACAGTGAACTCAGTTTGTGCCAGCTGGAGTGTTTGTCCTTCACCTGGTGGAAAATGAGAAAAAGAGAGAGGGTGATGGACACACACCTTCCTCACTCAAATATGGGGTCCTCTTCCTCTTCTTGTCATCTTCCAGTAGTAGTATGATTAATACACATATCATCGGGGTCAGAAGCATTAACTCTTGCCTCAAACAACATTCAATCTATATAAACGCCCTCCAACGTGGCCACACTGTCAGTTCGTTGGGCCAGTTTGTCTGACTCATCTGGTGCTGACACAGGCTCACCACAATATCACCTCCAAGTGTGTGTGTGTGTGTACCCTTGAAGTGGATACTGAGCAGTACCTAGTATGACAGCATTTTGTTTGCATTGCTATGGTTACCAACTGTCACCAACTAACTTCCAGCATTTGATTGCAGTGAAACTGTTTTTGTCTTTTGTACACGTGTGTGTGTGTGTGTCTGTGTCTACTCCTTCTTGTGTACCTGTTTCTATGTGTAGATATGTATAGAGCATCACTCTGCCTCTCGGCCCACTAAATGCACACGTACCCACTGACCTATTAGCTGATGAATGAGTAAGTGCTTCATGATATAGTGAACCAGAACTGCCCTTGAGCAACTCCCAGAGAGGGAGCGGGTATCATAACAGGTTTAATGCACATCCTCTGTCACACACTTTGTTATTTTCCAACTGACAAGGGTGAAATGCTGTAAACACACATCTCATGAGGGAGAGTGTCCTCTGACAGCAGGCTCAGGGGATTTCAACCACTGCGTCCTGCCACTGACAGAGAATTTCTGTTCATATGTTTGGTGTTTTTGGAGACACTGACGGTACAACACACACTGAAGTCTGGTGGCAGCAGTAATGGTGGTTTTAAAAGCTAGAGGGATTAATTAGTGCATCAAACTGCTGCTGCAGAGGTTTTTCCAGACTACAAACATTGCAAACAATAGTGAGAAAACACTTGCACAGACTATTAGTTCACACTACAGCTCTCCGCTTGGAAGACTGTCAGACAGCAGACTGTATGTCTGTGTTTGTGGGCTGCGATCACAGCGATCGTCCTCACTCTGCATGCTCTTAAAAAAGTGCTGAGTGCAGCAGTAACGCGCTCGCCTAAGGCGGAAACATATGCTTCTCTGAGTGGAACCAGACGTAATCGAAAAAAACATCCTCATCCCTTCTATCTGCTCCACAGCAGCTGAAATGCCAGTGTACATGTCAAGGTGTGGTTCTGCTCTGGCTCACATCAGTTATACCTTCTTTGTGCAAACAAAATCATGTTCAAAACAATCACAGTTCCACACAGATGAAGCCCTCTTTGCAAAGGTTATCCAGGTCATAATTGTAAGGAACCACGTTTGATATTTTTTGCAGTTGATTTGCACGGAAAAATTTGTCCTGGCATCTCCTCTGGAAATTCTGTCATGTTTTCTTATATATTGACACAGCTGTTCCTCTGGAAACACAAAGTATATACTTGGAATAAAAAAGGACCTGCACGGCTATTTCACTGCGAGTGCCTGAGCAGGAGGGGTGAAAAGTGTATCTCCAGACTTGAATACTTACTGTATTATGCAGTTTTTCGTTTCTGTGTATCGTAGCTCCATTCGGTCCCAGTCTGGAGATGATGAATTATTCATCAGACGGGCTGATTTAAACTCTGCTCCGTGAACCGGGGGAAGTGAAAGTGGATAGTCTTGCATCATTCAGCTGTTCTTACATGAGACTTTCGTATCCGTGCTTGTAGACACACGTAGGCACATTGCAGCAGACACACAAAAGCCACACTGCACTACAGAAGACTAACAAGATGAGTTAGATGGGAAATATGTTCAGGTGGTTGTGCAGATTTACTCCTTTTCCCTGTGTCAGGCGCCGTATCCGCCGGGCCTCCAGGGACCATGGAGATGATGTATTGCCAAGCACGTGTACACCACCTGCCATAAACCAAAAACCTATTAAAATGTCCTCTCCCCTCTTCACAGGGCGTATAAAACCATCGAAGATGATGACCTGAAGTTCCCCTGATCTATGGCGAAGGGAAAAAGGTAAGAGATCACTGGCAGAGTTCCTCCCAGAGTGTGTCGCTGTGTGGATGGGCCAGCCAGAAAACACTCGTCTTCCAGGAGGATCCTCCGTCCTCCACCAACCGACAACTGCTCTTATGCCCCTTTAGCAGTTGCTAACATAGCAAATTGTTCAAGATCATACAGACTATGGTGCACCAAAATGGAGCCATAAAACTGGTGAATTATTTCCTGTATGGAATTTTATTTCAGGGAAATGTTCCAAAGTTCCTAGGCGACACACGCATATGTCCGAATGACATTGTATTATCACTCACTTGGAGGAGAATGATGAGTGAAAGCAACAAAGAGAAGGTCAAGAGGTCAGCCCACAGTTGGTGACAATGTCCTGTCCCTCTGTTGCTGTTGCGGGCTGATGAGCAGGTCTCAAAGGGAACATGATCGCTCAGAATGTGATCTGGCTGTGGCCTTCTCCCCTGTCTGTGTTCAAGCAGACAGTAGGTTGATGTTTGACTGGGGCAGATGGTCCTCCCCACAGTGCTCGCTGCCTGCAAGCACATTTGGGTTTACTACCCCCGCATAGTTGACCGCGCCCAAGTCGCCCTCTCCTTTTGAAGTGCAGCGGAGATAGATTGCTTGATAGGGTGAGGGGGCTTTGTGCACATGAGAGAAACGCCGAAGCACTTCAAAGCTCGCCATGCAGCCTGCTGGGCCTCAGTGCTCAAGCGTTAATCCCAGGATGTTTTCCCCTTTTCCGTTGGAGGAGGTTTGCAGCCACTTTGTAACACTCTCCCCTCTGTCTCTCCACCTCGCTGACATTTGTGTTGAATACTGATCAGGGCCTCTTCCTACCAGAGGTCATGTCAGTTGCTCACAACACTCCCCCTGCTGCTCTCCCAGGTCTATGTGGACCACTCTTTCTCATTCACTGTACAGTAGATTCAATTATCCCCGGTCCTGCCCCGGCAGCGTTTTTTTAGAGGTGGTGGTAGTTTTCGTTGCAGACAGACAGAATCAAAATGATTTTGACACAGCTCCATGTGTTGGATAGCTGATGCTTGGGAATAAATGGTGACGATGAGGCTTGAGCCTGTCTTACTTATGAAAGGCGTTGTGATCATTTTCACATACACGACTAGTCACAAGTCTGGAAACACCTTCTAGGTGATTAAAATAACAGAATTATCCTTTAAGAATTTAAGAGAGTTGATGCAGTACTTAGAGTAGGTTAATTTTTATAGTAATTTAATGAGCCTGTCATTTGACAAAATTACCATGATACAAACACAACACTTGGATACCAGTATAAATAAAGTAATTGTCCATCATCACACTTTGTTCCTTTAAGGAAACTTTGAGCTTAAAGAATAGATGTGGTTTTATATGCAGACCTGTCATACTTACTCAGCTCTCTCTCAGATCTCACTACATAGTTGATTGTTTACCGTACAAACGGTCAACATGTTCCAGATCTCTTGTCATAGCTTATATCATCTATAACAGGCACACTTACTGTCCAAAGCTAAAAAAAAGCAACTTTTCTGATGCACCATATGTTTTTCAGGAGAGTCATAGATGAATTCTTTTCAACAATGGGTTCTCATGTGCAGGCTCGTGTGCTGGCGACCATCGGGGTCACCAGGGGCCTTGGGGACCACAGTCTGAGAGTGCACGACTCCAACATCTACATCAAGCCCTTCCTCTCCTGCTGCCCAGAGGTAAGTTCTCCCTGAATGTCCTCCCTGTCAGTCTGTAGAGTCATTGTCCTGAAACATAATTCTTTACGCTTCAATGTAAACATCATTTTAATACATATATACTACATACAATGTAATGTGGGCAGATCAGGCAGGAAATTTAGCAACAACTATGGACATGTTCTCCTCATTTTCTGCTTGGCTCTAGCTCTATCCATTAGCCTTTTATGAGCGCAAAGAATTCCAATAAACAACATTAACCACCAAGTGATGTCATTGAAATAAAGCATGTTTTTACAAGACACAGAGAATGGCAACTTGTCAGTTTTGTTTTTTTGTTTTTGTTTTTTACATTAAAAAACAGACACTGACCTTTCAAAAGAATTGAACATATCCTGTAATTACCACTTGAGCCAGCAGAGGCTGCTTGCTGTTCAATCCATAGCTGATGGTACTTGAAGTACTTTGTACTTTGATGGTTCTCTCTCTCTCTCTCTCTCTCTCTCATGTTCTGTTGAAGACATTAAGCCACAAGTCACACAATTTTAATGGATTAACTGAGTGGGAATATAAACATGTAAATATGTAAATATATGGCTTTTGTAAAAATAAAAAAGATATATACTGTATCTCTTCCACTCTCTCTCACGCACACACACACACACACACCCACTTAAGATTCAACCCGATTGGAATAACTTGACTTATTTCTATTTCAGTATTTTATTAGTATTTTGTAAAGAACTTGTAAGTACTGTGTCACAGGTCAGGCCAATTCAAATCAAGATCTGCTTTGGGATCTGAGAAAAATTTTGAAAAAACAATGTTTTTCATTCACTTCTGCAAACTTGCGCAAAATTCGACATCACCTCATCTGCAGTTTGAGTATGACGTTATGATCCCATCCTCAGTGGCAGCAGTGGAACAGTGTTTTTCAGGGGAATCTTCCTGTTTAATTTACCTCATAACCTCCACCCTCTGATAGAGTGGGAGCACAGAAAATGCCTTCAACCCTCCTTGTATCGTCAGCACATACATTCATATTCCCTGCCTGAAAAAACGACTCCTGCTCCTTCCCACTATCCAGTGAACACAGTTACAGTCACAAAGCTTGTGGATTCTTTCAATCTTGAATGTATTTGCCCTCTGAGTTCAGTCATACCTCTCCTCCACTTTGAAGGTCACTATAGTTTTGGATAGTCTGAGGCTGACATTGTCGACCCTGAGCAGAAAGACATGTACACTATGTTCAGGAATGTGTGGGTGAGGTCGGTGATTTATAAAAAAAAAAATTCCTTCCACAATGATATGAAGGAAAAATTGGTTTCAAGGTATCAAGAAAGACCTGGAGCAAATCTCACCATTGAACCGTTGAAGTCATCATTGTCAACAGCAACATGTCATTGTCATTATACTATACGTCATCATCTGTGTCTCAGAGATCAGATCGCAGACAACTGGTTTTGATCAATGATGGATCAAACTTCACGTCACTATTTCAGACTGCAGTAATGACAAGCTGAACACTAATCACCATAGGCAGGTTCTTCAGGTTCTTCATGATCGCAAAGGCGCGTCTTGAATTACTACAGTTATTCATTCAAGACTACTGGTCAATGTTTTACATCTGGCGTATTGTGTACAGAGTACCATTTTTCAACCGTAGAACAATGCCAGAATAGAATAAATGATCACTTTGGGAGTCTGAGGCAGTTTTCCAGGGGGCAAAAATGGAGATAAGTCCCAAAAGAAAATTGTAACTTCAAGATGAAGAAAATTTTATGTGTGTGTGTGTGTGTGTGTGTGTGTGGGTGTGTGTGATATATTATATATTATTTGTGCAAATGTTTTGAGATAGTCATTTGAATTTTTTTCTTTTTTAATTTCTGATTAGCAAATATTGTATGCTAAGCTATGCTAAGCTGTATCATTTACTGCAAACTTGCCTCACTGATATGACGCCCTGCGGTATCTTAATTCCCTCCTAAATACTACCTCTACACAGTATATCCGATTCTTCAGAGTATAGTACTTCACACAAAACATTCGTGTACAAAAACATCATTTATTGTTTCAAACCAAAGAGAGTTTATGTTCACCAAGCAAAAGGATCTGTATCGCCTCCTACTGGCTGGTTGGAAAATCAGTTCCTGCTCTCCCATGTTCGTTGACGAGCCAAGCTACACATAATAATGTTTCTGATACTTCCATACTTATCAGTACTGTTACTCTACTGTTCATTCCTATGCTGAGGATTCAATACATGAAACTGAAGAAGGATGTTGTAATGGGCTCGTACTTGTCCCACATTATTTTCAGTTTTCTCTTTGTGGAACTCTGTGGAACTAATATCACACATAAAGAACATCCTCGGGAGCAGATGCTATCTATGTAGCATGTCCAGTTGACTTTGTACAGTTGGAAGAGTTAGCAGGGGCCGGCAATTGAGTTTAGTTTGTCTCCCTCTCACCCCCCAGGTCAGAGTTTACCCTTTGGCCCAGCGCGAGCATGGAGCTGATGACATTCTCGTTCTGGGAACTGACGGTCTGTGGGATGTTCTCTCCAATCAGGAAGTGGGCAGAGTCAGTCACCTGTTTCCTGGCAAACTGTGACCCAGATGACCAGCACAGGCAAGTTTGTTCATCACTCAATTGCAGCTGAAAGTCAGCTGAAAAGCTGAACTTCCTCTCACCTCTGATATTTAGAGATATTGTTGTTGTGTCAGGGGTGAACTTGAAAACCATAAATAGATCTCTTCTTTGAGCTTTGTTTACAATATGTTTGATTCTCAGCGGTTCTGACCATGACTGCGTTGTATTTCATCCTACCTATCTCTAAATTATTTGTTTTCTGTGATGTCAGGTACACAATGGCAGCTCAAGACCTAGTAATGAAAGCACGTGGCGTGCTGAAGGATCGCGGATGGAGGATTTCCAGTGACAGATTGGGCTCTGGAGACGACATCTCTGTCTACATCATTCCCCTCATGTACGGCAACAAACAGAACTAGCTGATCCACCACGGAGATGTGACCCTGCCCTGACCTCCAAACCAAATCACCTTTGAATCCTCCCCGCATCCCATGTGCTCTTTCAAGTGCTTTAGTGTGGACCTCCTCCTTCGTTCAAGCCTCCGAGAGAGAGAGAGAGAGAGAGAGCGAGAGAGATGGTTTGCGTGAATGATCATCAGATGTTTCACACAAACCTGTGTTTTGTGATTTTGTATCAACAAAAACCTGTTTGAGAAACTGTATCAGACAGATACACATAACAGAAGCTGGTGAAGGTATTGTAGGAAGCTGTGAGTGCATTAACTTACATTGATGAGATGATGCAGTATTGCACTTGTCAACAGATGGACACTGCTGAGAATATGGAAATGCAAAGAAAACATGATGAACACCAGTGTTTAAAAGTAGGATGAGGACTGATGTGTATAAATCCAAGTACACCCTCTGTTCCAGCCAGGTCTCTGGCTGTGAATCCATCAAGGTTTTATTATTAGTAGTAGTAGTAGTAGTAGAAGTAGTAGTAGTAGTAGTACTATTACTATTATCATCTTTTGCAGACCCTTGGCTTTTCTCTCCCATTGCAGGATTACACAGAAACTATGAGGCTGATTTTCACCAAATGTAGTGGCGCCAAGGAAGAATCCATTACATTTTGGAGCAGATGTTTATTATTGGGGAAAAACTGCATTTGTTTTACACTGGATTTTGTGGACATTTGCACTCTCCCAGCTGACAGATGTGAAAGATGTTCTGCTGCTTTCTCTGAGCGATCACTTCACTTGAAAGCAGCTGGTCATTTAACTTTCAGTCTCGTCACTGTTTTACAATCTGAATTTTAGCTCTGCAGAGCAGAAACATTGGGAGGTATTGCAGGCTGAAAAGTTAATGGGCCACGTGTCTATATCCTACTCCACCTCTGACATGTCATGTGATATGAAATGGACCTTAATGAAGTCAACATCAGCCATATTTCTTATACCTTTGCACATAGATTCCGATGTGTGAGACATTTCTCTACAGTTGGTCAGTTAATTATCCTCGTACTGAACCTGCTATATTTGTTCATTTTGTCCCACATGTATTGCAACACCGTACTTAGAGCGGAGGGCTGCCTCCTTTTAACATGAAGAAACACATTTCTGAAGAAAATGCCCAGCTAAACACGACCCTGCTTGCAACATCTCAACACTATGAAATGTAGCTCAGGTTTTTACAAGAGTTTAGAGGGAAACATTTCTGTTGCATGCGTTCAATTCAGCCATCTACCTCATAATTTTCTTCCTCAAACACTATTGAAGACACATTTGGAAAAGCAGCTGCAGGTTAGATGATTCATCAGTTGCCATCTGGTGCCATTATTCTTTACACAATTAACCAGTGAGTGTGTATTACATATATGACTGTATATGTATGTGCTTTTTTTTTTTTTTTAAATGGGCCAACTAAAATAATTGGGATGACAGGTGTATCTGAGTGTTTTTACTCAACGTAAACTTCCCTTTGTTCTTCCACAATTTGGTTCATTTCGTTTAGTTGTAGTTTTCAGCTGTGAGATATTGCACTAATGTATAAACATAATGTGAGACATGGAACGGAGTGTAAAAATGTAAATAATGTTCTCGGTTCCTTTCTCTTAATGTAAGTTATGTACGTCTTTCTTGAGAGAACGATGAAATTTGTACTGTTTTGGGACCCTGGATTAAAGTAGAAATTAAAACATTTTTCCTGCTCTAGTACAGAAAATTGACTTTTTCTGATCAGTTCTACTTTTAGGGGCCAACCTTGGAGATGATCGTTGATCCCAGCTGAAGAAGGTGTTCAAACCTTTACGTCATGTGTTGCAGTTTGTGTGCAAATGCAGATTAGTTGCTAACTGCTGAGATCAGTCCACCTGGAAGTGTCATGTTTAGATTCCCCACTGCAACCCTCATTTGTCCTGCCGGTCCTAAGTGCTGCTCTGTGTGTGAACAATGGGCCTTCTGTTGGTGTGTTAGTGGGATCTTGACTCTTCCATTCATTGCAGTGGTGTTCTTTCGGCACAGATTTATATTCCACATTATATTTATTCTCTGACCTTGTTCTGAAGGCTTTGAAAGATGGCCGGATACATGTTGCATTCAACCGCAAGGTCTTTCTTCATCACTGTTTACACTGATGTCCTGTGAGCTGAAGCTCAGTTGTGTGGCCTTCAACCAAAGTTCTGCACATTCCTTGATGTTCAGTTATGTGTCATTTTGCCTTAAACATTTCAGTGATGCATCTTACAGAAGACTGATGTTCTCTCCCGTTTGTAGCCTTTGTACTTGTGGCCAATATGATTTTCATTTGCTAACATCCTGAATTTTCCAGTTCACTTCATTATATGACACACAAATGCTTATTTCACTATACTAGTTTCCCATTAAATACCAACATCCAGTTCAAGATTGTTGTGGTTTGGATCCTTGCATGGTCACGTTAAAGAACCATTGCAGCTATTTAAAACGAACAAGAGTCTGATGTGCTCTGATCAGTTTGGGGTCTCTAGCTTTTAATCATTCCTTTCATTGTCCACAAAACAATTTCAAAATTCAACTCAATTGTTCAGACTTTGGTTTGTGTCTATGCCTCTTATTATCTCGTTGCATTTAATGAATCTTATTGCTTACGGGGGAAGGACTCTGGTGTCTGCCCTTGTAAGGCATTAAATAAATAGAACACATAGTCTGTGTTTAACTGCTGCTAAGTGCCTTAGACGCTAAGCTGAGGTGAAATGTCAAGTCCAAACTGCTATGTAGAAAGTGAAGACTTGACAGGGGATAAAGTCTCTTAAACACTAGTGACTGTAAAATGTGTCATCAAACAGCAACAAATACGCACCTGATTAAATGGGACAGCTATAATTTATTTTAGAGAAAAACATACGTGCATATGGTATGAACTATGACTGAATGAAACTCCAGGGCTGCTTTCTTTTTTTTTTTTTTGACAGAGCGATATATGACAAAATACTTTTCATATTCAATGCACACAAAGCTTTATGTTGATCAGCTGTTGTTGCCGGCAGGACCCAGCAGGTGGATCGCCACAGCTGGTTGGTATTTTCTATGCAGACGCAGCCATGTGAGCAAATGAGGTGAATTAAAGGTTGAAGGGCAAAGTCCCCATTCTAATTTTTACAATGACTTTACAAATGGCTACTGACACAGAACCAGCAGCTGGAACTGATTGTGATAAATGAGGCACAAATGACCAGTTTACTGTGCTGGGAGAGGTTTCAAACAGTCATCACACATCTGACACAAATCAGGGAGTGCGATCTCCAACGGCTGTTTGCACGTGAGAGCAATTTACACTGGTGCACTGCACCTTTATCCACGTGAGTGGAAGAATCCTGTTTTTATGCAGGCTTTGTTGATTTAGTGATAAATGAAAAAATAGTATTGTCTGTGAATTGCACTTACCAGTTTGGTTACATGTCTAATTCAACCGCTCTGCCTTTAATGCAAGTAATATTCTGCAAAAGTTCTATTTTGCAATAATCCACATGTAGTAAAGTCATTAAGGACTTATTTATAATAGACATTTATTCAAGATGTATTGCTGCATAACTGATATTACTGAGGCGTACTTGATGAACTGTCAGAGTGTCGTGCCTTTACACACACTCCTGTCCTCAAAGTGCTGTTGTGTGAGTGAGTCCACAGGAGCTGGAGAGCCATCTGGTCCCCACAGGTCAGCGTTGCATCCTCCTCCAGTCAGGCCAGCACCGATCTGGCACTCCACTCCTCCTCTCCACAAGCGTGTGTGGTCCAGATTGGATGACGGCAATGATGACACAGCCATTCCTGTGGGTGGCTTGCCTTTCCAAGGTCACAGCACTCCCACCTCTCTTGAGATTTCTGACGGAGATGCTGAGTGGGCTCATAGTGCACCCATCTTTGATACGGGGAAGGTGGCGTGCTGGCTCACTGCAGTGCAACAAGGAATAACAATGGCCACAGCCTTGAAGCCTGCTTGTGTCAATTACTGTCAGAATAAATCTGTGCATTATATTTGAGTAATTATTTGTATTTACTATCAATTAATTAATGATTTAATGTATTATTAAATTTACACCAAAGAACGTATTCATATACAACTAATTAATAAAAATCTAGATGTTTGCCAATTCTGATTGAAAATTACTTAAAAGACAAACTCATCTAACAGGTTATTAATTTCTGTTCTAGAAATTAACATTCAAGTCAAAATTTCTGATCACAAAAAATACATAATCTTTAGAAATTTGCATAAAATTAGTGTAAAAAGCTTGTCTGATAACATGTTGCATGACAGCTGCAGCATGTGTGAATTTGTAAAAATCCACTGGTCGACAGACGTCAGGACAAAGGTGCTCCAGGTGCCATACGACAGATAAACCAAACCTGAGTGGGTGTTTTACTACTGTGGGGGCTAAATTACTACTTGAGGGTTTCAGCAGCCTGATTTATTTGTGAGCCAACTCAAATGGGAACTTTGACAAAAGATGGATGACTGGCTCTGCACTGCTCACCGGGCCACAGACCGGCTCTCAGCATGTGATAAATGATGTTTGCTTTTTGCCCTGGAGGCTCAGTTGCTTGCATTTATTACAGGAGACAGAATAATTTAAAGATATTAAAGGAAACTTTATTTAAAAAAACAACAACATTGGATCAGCAGGACTCAACAGGCTTGCAGACCATTACAACTGCCTTGTGGGTGCATCTCTAAAATCTATTATCAGCAGCACAGATGCTCGTGGGCTGAACCGTGGCCCTGGACGATCACTATCAAGTGCGAACACACACATTTTCCATGAGAATCTCCTTGGAAGGTTAAACGCAGGATTCAATCTTCAGTCGGCCAGTGAGCAGCACGCTCCCCTCTGGGCTGTGGGGGTCTGGACTGCAGCAGATCAAAACTCATAATCAATTCCGGTCCCCACCCCCCATCACAAGACCCCTGACTGCCCATACTAATGTGATGTTGAGCAGCCAGATGCTGTTGGGAGCAGGAGAGGAAGGATTTCAAAGGTTAACACACACACATGACCTACATCAGCAACCCCCCTCCCTGACCTCACTGAGGACACAACCGCTAAGAGGGAGTTGGAGTGTGTGTGTGTGTGTGGGGGGGGGGGTTGGAATAATAACCTGATTATTAGGTGCTAGATGTGTCTGGGCTTTCACCCTGCAACAAGAGGAGTTTAGGTGCAAGAATACAGTTTGTACCAGTGACTACTGGCATGCAGCAGCCCCTGTCCTGGAGCAGATGGACGGAGGGATACCTCTGTGGGCAGCCGCAGCCACGTCACTCCTGTTCGTGGCCAAAGCTCAGTTGACCTACATGCCTTCAACGCACTGCTGGGGCACCGTTCAAGTCCATAGGAGAATAAACATTTGACACTAAAATCACACGAAAGCACCATATCCACCCATGCGAGCTTTATCCCCCTGCCAGACAGAGGTGCTACAAGAGCAATTCAATTGTTAACAAAAAAGACAAGTTGCTTTCGTATTAAAATTGTAACCGCATTCTTCGAAGTAGTCGTTTTCCCTACGGTCATCGAACTGGTTCACTGGGGGATACGGCTCAGCTGGAACAATGCGACCGCGATTCATTTATAGTCTAAAAAAAGCAGTAAATTCAAGTACGAGCTGAATGGAACACTGTCGGTGACGTTTACCTGGTTAAAAACCGTCAAACCGTGCAGTTAGCGCGGGTGTCCCCCCACCCGCCCCGGCTGAAGTACGAGAACCAGCACTAGCAAGGCAGTAGCTTGCGCAGTCATCTCCATAGCGGGCAGTGTCACAACCCAACCAACAGCACAAACTACTACCTCAGCCAGTACGTGGTCGAATGGCGACGACGAAGAACGGAAAAACAAACCCATGGGAGACAAATGGGAAAGAAACACGCCGTTTCCACCGGTGTAACATCCTCAGGCAGCCGGAGACCGTCGATCCTCTACCGCCCCTCCCCTCGAACGGGCTTGAAATACGAGGGAAACCCCGCCCAAGCTCCCTCCTCCTCCTCCTCCTCCTCCTCCTCCCCCTTCTCTCCCCTCATTTGACCTACACCCAGGCGTCCAAACATGGGGGTAGCGGACCTCCAGGGAACGCAGGTAAATGGAGGATGAAAACCGCTGTGACTGTTCAAGTTATTCACTGTTCACTGTGCTACACATACATTAGTATGTAAAACACCTGTAATAAAATTTATTCAAATAATACAGGTCAGCTGGAGTGTTGAAATATTACATTGCGTCTTCATGGATACATACAACATCAAATAAGATATTTAGATATTATCGGTGTATCTAGAGCTGTTGTATTCAAAGTTTGATGTTTCCATTTTGAAATGTGTTGTAACTGTGACTGCCCTCTACAGGTGACAAACTGCTATTACAATAAAATTTTGCCATTGGCTGATCAAGTGGGCTGAGATATGATCAGGAGGCAGCTTTCATCACCCCCTCCTCTCTCTGTGCTGTCTCCTAACAACCAGACTGTATGTACATACCATTAGACTACAACTTGATCTTCTCCTGTACGCTGCTTTTGTCACAGGACAATTTGGATTATCATTTTTCTAAGGGATACACAAGTTGCATTACATGTCACATGCTGCTGCGGCCTATCTAAGGTCACACGCTGGGATGGCGTCACACCAGCTGTTGACTGGTTCACTGTAAACAAGAGGCACAATCATGGATCATTTTTCCAGCATTATTGTGTATTCTCAGCTCTGCACATGTCCATGTCACCACCCACAGGGAGAGTTAGTCAACCCTCCTTCATTCATCAGCAATTAATGTGTGAAATCTATTTCTTTTCTTGATATTTCACTACAAAAATTGAAAGGAGACTCGGTAGACTTGAGTGTTTTCATAAGTGAGATCACAGTTAAGAAACAAGTGCTCCGAGAGCGCTGTCCTGTGTCAAGGTTTTGACAAATTCCCAGCTTGGTTGTGTCCCACTTAAATGAAATGTCTCTACCTGGATCAGGAGTTTTTTGTGTAAAGTTGCTCACAAAGGGAAGCATAAATTCTTTGGCAGAGGTAAAAACGAACACAGACCATTGTCAATGCATGTCATAATGGTGCATTACTGGCTTTGAATCCATTATATTTGAGGTACACACAGCACAGAGCTGACTGTAGAACTTTCCAATTTATTTTATATAGACAAGTACATCCCTTCTCAGACGGCGGGTCAAGATGACATGGAATGTTACAGTAAGACTTTTTTTTTCTTGCATATAATCTTCACTGCTGAAAATGTTGCAAAAGTCTTAAGTGTTCATTTTATGATCAATAAAGCTGCAGTTTCTCCATTTCTTTCCTAATTACATAATCAGCACTATCACCACACACTGTACATTGACTCTGTCTCATTAGAGGATGAAACAAACTAAATCCAAAGGCATCACTGCAATTTGTTTGAAATCTCTGTGGTTACCAAAATGGTGTAGTCAGTCTATGAGAAAGGAGGGGCAGAGGTGGTGTAAACTCACATGAGAAACACAATGGAAGTCAAATGCCACGTCCGAGTGGGCTTGGAATCTCTGATCACTGTGGGCTGTTCCTTCATGTCACTGTAGAAGTGGCTCATGTGGCGTCCATATTCTGTGCACTTGAGAAGCACATGGATCAAGAAGACACATTCAAGATTTCCTCATTATAAAAAAACTAAACAAAACATTGAGCGGAGGAGTGAGCCAGGTCAGGACTCTCCATTCTGGACTCTGGAGATGGGGGGCTGCATAAAGTCTTTAAAGGGCCCCAGGGCCTCCTTCAGGGCTGAGCTCACCTCAGACGATGAGCATGTGATACACTCCACCAGTGTGGGGTACAAGGCAATCACCTGAGCCCATGTGTTGCCATCCACTGTAGGCGGTAAACAAAAGTACGTCAGAACAAGAGGGAAAATACAGGGGGGGAGAGGGGGGAGAGTGGTGGGGGTTGACATGTGATAGAGGGCAATCAGAGGAATAATGTCCTACATAAATTTCCTGCAGGCATATGGAAAGTTCTGCTCTGAATTAAGGGCGATGTGATACAAACATCTAGAAGAACGCTTGAAAAATGTAATTTCAGAACGTCTCACTTCAATCTACTGCGGCTAAAAAAAAAAAAAAAAAAAACATTTATTGTAATTGACCTTGGTGGAAACAAACATATCTAGACCAGAGAAAAACTCATTTGACAAAAAGTCCCCATTGTACTCTGACACAATTAATCAGGAATGAACAGATACAGTGGATTCTTTTCTTTTCTTTCAATGTCTTCCTTCTTTCACGGTTGGACACTCACCGTTTTCTGGCTGTGTCTTCTTGAGAGAATCCATCAGAGTACTGACAGCTTTCAGGACAAAGATAATCTCAGTCACTTGTTGCCTGAGAGAAAAAGGACATTAGGACATTCAGCTGCAGTTAAAGATGCAGTTCCACCAATAACAAGTCAAGACTAGCTGGTCGTAGAGATGGTCACTGAAGTTAAGGCTCCTTCAACAAAGAACACTAGAGTCCACTAAAAGACGGCAGTAAATGATAATATGTGTCTGCTATTGTGAATAAAAATACAGCTTTCATGAGCGTGTGTGTGATATCGTTATGGTATTTAGATTAGTCACATTTATACATACATGGCATAGTTTTATACAGGCAGTGTTGAAAATGTCCAAATTCATGCACCTTGTAAATTGCGACTCATGAGCACACCAGTGTTTCTCCTCCCCCCAACCAACTCTTTTTCCACCAATGATAAATTTCCCCATGGGCATAATTTCATTTTCATCATGTCAGAGAAAATTGCAGAATTAAGTGTTGATCCCCACCCCCCTGAATGTTAATGTGTTTAAGTGGAGTGGTTTTATGTTGTTCACAAAGGAGGAGGATGCAATTGTTTTTAAACAGCTGAAGTCTGATCCATCCGGTCCAACACGACACCGACTGTACACCGACTGTTGGGACCTGTGCTGAAAGCAGGTAAAGAAGGTGAACCACATATTTGACAGATCAGCAGGGGGTACCTGGGCAGGGGGCAACGTCCACTCAACCTCTCATCCTCCACGTAGCGCCGGAGGACATCCTGTGACCTTTTGAGGAGCACAGAGAGCGCCATCCGCGAGATGTAGCCCTCCTGTGGGGTTGACACCTTGTTGCTGAAAGAAAACTGCAGCAACGTCTCGAAGCACACCTTGGAGAACTCCTCTCTCATCCGCACATCAATCTCTGCCTCTGTGAAAAGATTTTGGTTTTTTTTTTTACACTTACAACGCGAAGCACAGACTGGACATTTTGCAAGTATTGTAGTGAACAATTAACAATTTTGCAATGGACCTTTTGCAATATGATTCCAAAACTATACTTCCTGTCCAATCAGAGCAGGATTCTTGGTTAAGAAGATGGTACGTTTTCACTGGCACAGTCTCATGTTACCTGTGAATGAGGGGGGACTGCGAATTGAATGGAGGCCTTTATTGAGCATCGTCATGATCTGGCCAACAAAGATTCTTTGGGATGAAATTGGCAAATGGTAAAATCTCTGTACTGATCAGCTGGACAACCTAAAATGAAAGAACATAATGCTGATGTGGACAAACTCATACTGTAAAACCTGTCTGGACGGCAGAGTCAAGGTTTTACCTCGACATCAACTGCTTCATTCTTCTGAAACTCCTGAATGGACATGTTATCTGGAGGTGTGCTAGGACATGAAAACATGAGGTTAGCTGAGAGGTCTGTCCACACTGTCATATGCCGACGTGAAGATTACAACCTTCTTTACCTTTTGGTAAAAAAGAAAGTCTTCAAAGGCGTTGGCCAGCTCTGGCCACATGGTGTCAAACCTTCCAGAGGGGGCATGCTGCCGTGCCACAGGTAGTCCAATGGACAGAACCTTAAGCAGAGAAGAAACAGCGAGCTTCCAGGTGCTTTCCGATGGACAGGCATACTTCAAACCCAAGGGCATCCTCAGAGTCTTAAGGAGAAAGAGACAACAACAACAGATCACAAGACAGAAAAATACTCCAAGGTAAATTAGCCGAGGTGCCTCTCTTTTTCCACATTTTTAAATGTGGAAAACTATTTTTCAAGGTTACAAGTCACCACTTGAATTCAAACAATAAAGATCAAAGCAGCAGTTTAAGATTTGTTTTGCAGCAGGCAGTAGCTATTCTAGTTCACAGTCTTCTTTCCAGAGAGAAACTGTTCCCTGAGGATGAGTCTTCTTGATTTGGAACAGAAAATGTGAGGCGGCATAATATGGACTTATCCATTGTCAACCTTCTAAATATGGGTGCATCTCAAAAAAATTGAATATCAGGGTTTTTAATTTAATTTATATTTAATTTATTAAAAAATGTGAGGCCAGCAGCTCTAAAAGAATGAAATCTATCTGAAGCAGTTTATGTCTGGTTTGAGTAAACCACTAATTATGCACTAATTAATTTTGGTGAGTTGAGTTTAAATCAATCAACAAATAAATAATTCTGAGATACACCTGTAGTTCTGCTTGTGAAATTAACTCTAAAACACTGTGTGTGTGTGTGTGTGGGGGGGGGGGGGGGTACTAATGAAATTAACAGCCGGCAGAACATTCAACCTTTTCATGTATCTCCTGGATTCAATGAATAAATACCAGCCACATTTCAAGACACTGGTTGGTGAGATCAGGACACTCAACCAAATGTCATAATGTAGAAACAATGACTGAGTTAAAAGTCTTTAAAGGTTCATCATGAAAAAAAAAGCCCAAACCCCTTCAGACAATGAAGGTGTTGTTACAGCCCACAGGAACAACACAGCAGCACTTTGTGCTTCTGTGTTTATGTATTCTTTGATTTACAAAAACCTTATAATAACATCACACAATCGTTTTTATTACTGCTCAGCGTTGAACAATTACTGGTTTCTCAATGGTGGCAAGTTAAAGTTGACTTGAACAACAGAAAATGTCCTGTCTTTAGGATGCCAGGTTTTAAAAAGTCATAATAATCAAAACAAATTCAGGCTCCACTGCTGCCTCTAGGCTAATGTCAGCACATTACTTCCACCATAGAATTCCAGTAGTCATCTGTATGAGACACTAGTAAAACAGCGTTCGGCAACCACTGACAAAAACAAATTCTGTAAAACCCTTTAATTTAAACATTCCACCCATCTTAGAAAAAATACCTTGATGATGTTCTGTAGAACTTTCTCACTGATGACAGCTTTGTGACATGCTGTCTTATGGTACAGGTCCACCATCACCTCCAAGGAGCGTTCAGCAAAGGGCACATAGTTTAAGGCAACCCACTCTGCCTGCAAAAGATTTAACAAGAGAAAAGAGACATATGAGTAACACACGCAAACACACTGAAAAATACATCGGAGAACTTTTCATGTCCTTTTGGCAAAGCCACATTGAAAGCAGATTTAAAGGCACACTTTGTATGAGTACAAAGTAGAAGACTCATTTCTTTAAAAGTGCTGTCTGGACGTGTTTCAGTTTGTATACACAAATGAAGAAAACACAATGTCCATCAAAAATCTCTCTGTTTGCTGCTGAAGTCAGCGATGTAACCAGTGAGCCTTAGTCCATCCTGTCACGTGACTGACTTTGTACTTCAAGAGGAACATAGCCTGTCTCTGTGCATCGACCTCCAGTCCAAAACGAAAGGTTTAAAGATGCTGCTCAAGGGTTGAGAAGGGTGAATTCTCTGGTTTTGTAGACTACAAAAGGTCAACTCCTAAACTGCCATATATCTTCCTGTCTGTGGAGGGTCCAACGCTGAAGCTGTGAGCAACCAACCATTATCACCTTCCACCTGCTACAGCAAAAAACCTTAATCAGAGCAGGAAAGGAACCAAAAAAAGGCTGACTTGGTGAGTGTTCACATATATCACCTTTACAACCCCCATAGATGCTTATGATTTGTGAGAATCAGCTGAAAATGTTATAGCCAGATGAACAATGTACAAGGGGGTGCCTTTAAGAAATTGAACCACATAAATGCATATGAACATCACCAAAAAACAAAACAAAAACAAACTCAAGTGAAGATGAAACTGCACAGGGGCTGCACACACAGAGGTGTAGTCACCAGTTAGTGGCAGGCAGCAGAGAGGAGGAGTGTAGAGTGAATAAGGATAAGACACAGAGAGCAAATCATGCAGTGTGATATCTCATCTGCCACAGAAGGGGGCTTTTCATCATTCAGCACAGCTTAAGTATCAAGCTATAGAGGCGGCTGGGGGGAGATGGTGGAACTCACCGGTGCAAACAGCTGGGGAATCTAAAATGTTTATCCAGTGAGTAGTCCCAAGAAACAGGAGTGAGAGAAGATTGCAATTATATGTCTGGTGTTAACGTTCAAATTTGCAGTGGCTCCCTTGGTGTAATCAGATTAAACATTCACTCCTTGCACCGTGGACATCTCAGGCAATCCTAACAATGTGGGAGAGAAGTTGGCAAGACAATAAAGACCACCCAGAACATCTATTTAGTGTGGATGGGATTTTTGTTTGATTCTTTTACATAAACTATTTAAATTGATTCAGATCAAAAGAAGTGGCCCGTCGAATGTTTGGCTCCATCTGCAGCATGAATGTACCAATATTAATTACCATATTTATTAGCGTAAGTGTGACAGCTTGCCACTAAGAGATTATTAGACTGTCCTGTCCATCCCTGAAAAAATGGACGGTGGACTGAAGCAGCACATCGTGTTGTGTGCAGTAACATGACGGAAGAAATATTTCCCTAATGGGGGTCTAGACTCAAGAGGAACTTGTCCTCCTCATTAAGGAGCATGAGAACTACGTGGGGACTTGATGGATAAGGGGGTTGGGATGCACATCAAGGAAAAGGGACGATTTTGTTGATAACAAATAAAGACGATGACTAACAATGAATAACAGTATGCAGCATTTCTCTCAATTACACCATCTTGCAAATAAGAACTAAACTGATGATTCCACTTCTCCTACCTGGTTGTATTTGGCATTGGCCACATGCTTGGTTTCCATCCTGCCGTACTGGAGGAGGCTTGCAGGAGAACTCCACGAAGAGGTAGCAGCTGTTCAAAGATAGGCTGGGTACATGACCTGCAGGTTCTCTGGCCCACACAGATGGCCTGCAGTAGGGAGGGAAGAGAGGAACAAACACTGCTGATAGACACCATGGGAGTGCACACTGCAAGATTAAGAACACCAACATATTTCTGGACAAAAATAATTGAAAAAAACAGAAAGAGGAGAAAAAAGGGTCGGTGTTCACAATTCATAAAAGAGTGGAGTAAGTCTAGGAAGAAGCTGCAATGAAGGCTAATTACAAATATACTGTATATCTAAGTGTCACTGAATCAGTGTTATTAAAAGGAAATTATTGCCAAGAATTACAATAATGGATGAACAGCTCCAGCGGCAAATTTGCTGTATATAATTTCAAGATGTTCCGATTTGTCACAGCAATTCCTTTGACAGCTGTAGGCCATTTTCCACAGTTTTAATCATAAAAAATGATTAAAGTCTGGATATGGAGGATAACAATTAAAAAATTGGAAAAATAAACAGTTGTAGCCCCAGGAAAGAAAAACAGTACAGTGTATACAAAGGTTCCACCATTCTCCACAGATTCTAATTGTCTGTTTTGGATATAATGATCTAAATGTGAATGATGCTCTTTGTTTTCATCTACTCACTTTCTGCAGTACATCCAGAGCAGTGAGCACTGCTTCCTGCAGACTGGTGAGCACCGCCTCAGTGTATGAAGGGAGGAATAAGGGCGATGCATCACTGCTGATGGGCACTGATGCTGCTCCGTGAAGGATGACCCCCAGCTTCTTCAGATCCTCCATGCTGAAGTTGGCCTTGATGTGTTGGTACAGTGCTGGGAAAATCTGTTATTAGTGCTGTGAGGAAGGGCTGGCTGGGGATGAAGGAGAGTTTCTCTGTTGGGCCACTAGGCGGCCTCGTGCTGTCAGTTCCTGTTCGATACCATGTGTTTCCACGCAGACCACCACAATGCTGAGTCCTCGAGGGCCGACTCCTCGCCGGGTGGGAGGGGCCTGCAGGTCAGCGCCGTTGTACCGCGTCAAGCGCTCTACTAGTGAGATCTGAGCGCAACAGAGGTCTGCCAGGACCGGCTGCTGAGAGGGGGTCGATGAGGACTGGGGAACACCGATAGCAGCAAGTGCATCACCTGCTTTGTCTGAGTCTTTCGCTGGTGTAACAATCTGGAGGATCTCCTGAAAGCTCTTGAGCGCAGCCAGGGAAACTTCGTTGTTCTTGCTGAGAGCAGCTGACTGGATGTGGTTTAGCAGAATTTCCCACGCCTCAAAGAAATCACCTGCACGGACACAAACATTGAAATCTGTAAGACCATTAATCGGCTGTATGTCAACCGTTAATAATTGGGGGAAGGCACATTGTTTCCTGCAGATTAATGAACATGTGACAACACCGATATTGTGATCATATTGGCCATTCACACATTTCGCTCATTCAGAGTCACGAGTAACGGAAATGTTACGGAGAACTAACTTACGAGACATCAAATGATAAACTTTGTTGACATCACACCGTATCTCATGTGACTCACCTAACTGTTGGAGGAGATACCGCTCCTTGTGTTGAAAATGCGTGCCACCCCAGCGAGAGTCAACACCCACGTCTCTGCCCACTGTTTTTCAGCTGTGTCACGGGAGTGGTGAATGAGAATATTCCCACCACCTGACTCTATCTTCTCCTTGTCTGCTGTGGTGGACGATGTCCTCACACAATCCAGCAGGTGGAAAAGGACCTGGTGACAAGTCCATATGTCAGCCAGTGGAATCAATACCAGCTATGATATGTTTACAAATATTTTAAGGTAAACTGATCGATAGGTCCATGTCAGTTGAGAATACTGGATAAACTGGGTGTTACCTTCCAGACCACGATATGCCACGTGGGCTGCTGCAGAAGGGTTCCATGCGCAGCGATGGTGGAAAACAAAGTCTGCCCGGCGCTTTTACGCACGGCAGGCCGTGGATCTACACATAGCTCGCCTAACTTGGCATACAGACACAACCAGAGGCAATCAAAGGGAGGAGCAGGGTGGAAGGGTCTGTTCAGGGTCTCTCCCTTCTCCTGGGCCTGCTTCTGTAGAGCTTCCTCCTCTCTCTCTAACTCCTGTGTGATGGCTTCACCCCTTTGGAAGAAGTAGTCTGAAATGTTCCACTGTGAGTAGAAAGGGATGTGGGGTAGAGAGTGGGTGCATTAAGTGGAGAGGAACATTGGTAAAATGCTTCTGGCTGTTCTCTGATCCTATTACCATACCAGTAATCTCTCAGGAACTGTCACACTCCAAGAGAAATAATCCCGTGGACCACAAATCAATATCAGGTTTTGCGTGTCCTGAATATTGTACAGCGCTTCTAGGAAATGTCAGTGGAGTGGCAGTGTGGAGCTTAGATAAAATACCGCAAAACAGGAGAAAATAATCGGTGTACGATATTCACATGTTTACAACTTCAGGTCATATTTTAACAGGATATTCATACGAAATATTTCTTTACTTATTTCACATACACATTCGGTATAGCAAATCATTTTTGTAACAGTGGTCAGTAAAAGCCAACATGTGTTTTTTTTCCCCTTCATTATCTATTATCTCCAAAGATCATACTAGAAACGTATGTGCATGAGAATAACCCTCAAAAATTAAAGTCACTTGAGAGGAAGTCTGTGCTCTCACCAGAAGGCCGATGGACGTCAGGCTAATATTAAGCTCCTGGTTCTGTAGGCCGAAGCTGCCAGCTACATCCACTACGATCTCGAGGCACATGCAAGGCATGGTGGGCAGGAAGTCTGTCACCACCAACTGCAGGCACTGGAAGGCTGTTCGGATCAATGACTCACTACAGAGGAAACAAAAACAGTCCCACTCACCTTGGCTTCTTTAATTATTGAGACATTTAGAATGCCTTGCGTAAAAGGTATATGAATTTAGCACTGAATTGGAGTATTTCACCAAAAAAAAAGAAAAGCTCCTTCATGTTCCATACCCTTGATCATTGCGGATGGCTCCAATGACACCCAAGACCAGAGGCCAGCCGGGTCCTAAGCTGTCCCCCTGGCTCTGCAAGATCTGCAAAACACTCTCCAGCTGTTTCTGCCGTATGTCCGCATGCAGCACGTTGGACAACTCCTTCAGTGGGTTTAGCAATAGAAGCTGCAGCCGCTTGGAGGTACAAACAAAACAAAACAAAACAAACAGAGCCAGTAACTAACTGCAATGCTCAAGTGTCTTAGCAGCAGTTGAGCCAGAGTAAGTCTGCACCATCTCATCACAGTCAAAACATCACATTATTTTTTCCGGTCTGAAGTGATTAAATGTGAATCTTAGCAGTCTCTACTTTGTCCAACATAAATCAGTATTCATCAAATGCATTTTACAAAGTCAACATTACATATTAAGACATTTCATAAATGCCTTTGATATTTATTTATTTATTGAATGTGACAACAACCTGCTTGTCTGACTGCAGGAACGGCCTTGAGTCATTGTAATGCATATCCCTACACAACTTTATAGATCTATACATTTGGAGTTTAGAACAACCAAAGGAGAGAAAGACTGAAGACACAAACAACACAGAGCCAAATACTTGAGAGCACTGTGGTGTTCATTGGACTTAAGCAGCAGTACCAGTATACGTTCTCTCGTCTTTTTGTGTTTATGTTCATAACATACATTTTCAAAGTGTATTGTAGTGTGTTGTAGGGATGTCAGAAAACAATGTCTAAGTGCTACAATTCTGTAACCGTGACATGGTGGTGCTACAGATGCTTTACTGGACAACAACATGCAGATTGCACAACATTTTTTGTTGCAATCTCAAATGCTCAAATGCTGAGTTTAATGCACCACAGAGGTGCTTAATGGTTATCTAAGAGAAATGTATTTATGCATTTATTGTTTTGATCATATGTCAGGCTCCAACTATACTGCCTGTACTGTAAACTTTTAGACTGATTTGTGACACTAGGCTATTTAAGCTAAAACTGCCATGGCTTCATTAGTGCAGTGTTCACTACCTGATTTTGGGCCAGTGGAGGTTCGTGTTTGTAGGCCAGGCCAGCTTTAATGAGAGCTGTCAATGCTTCAGCCCCCCACTCTCTCATCCTGGAATTTGGATGCTGGCAGACCTGCAGCAGACACCACAGACACACAAATGTAATTTGCACATGCACGCACACACAGATGGAGAGACATCTGACAGTGTATGCACGAATGTACAATGTAACTGACATTGTAATATTTTTTTTTCAGCAAAATCTGAGGAGGAGATTGTTTTCCAGTTCACTGTGAGTGTGTGTGAAACCCAAAGATTGTGTGATCACAGGACATATAGAGACAGACACAGTGCTCACAAAGGTTTGTACAGATACAATAGGGAGAGAGAGGATGCTCGGTCTTTTTTGATTGAGGGAAAATAAAATGCTTTTACTATTTGTGATCCAAATCAGAGTTTTCAAAGTTCTGCATGATGAATAACGGTTCTCATCTTTTATATGAAAGCAGAATGAAGTTGATTGCAGATAACTTATAAACATAAAAGCAATGAAACTGAACGAGCCTGCAGACAGAGGCACTTAGCAGAAGCAGCTTTAGATCCTCTTTTCAAATGGCAAAACAGATTCACATTGTGTGAACTGAGTACACGAGTGCCAGATCAAACATTGTGGACACATTTAGATACAGAAGCCTCTCGACAAAGAGCCGTTTGGGAGAAGAAACGAGGAAGCTGACAATTACAGGAAGGGAATCTCAGCTTACCTTCTGCAAAACAGATGCAAAAGAGAGAGGAGACAGAGAGAGAGAGAACATGAAGAGGAACTCCGAACACACACTTAAATATTCATATAAAGACATGGCAGAGAATCCTCTCCAACAAATGAGGAAAGGAAGGTGAAAACAGAGACCATTATTGGAGCCTTGGTGGTAACCTAGATGAAATACTCAATTTAAGAAATAAATCATCATTCTGTTGAAACAAATTTCCTGACAGCCGTTAATTTCATTGCCAGGACCCAAAGCTCCATATCAAAAATGTGCCGGTGCCTTCTTCTTCTATTTTTTTATTTCTGTTGTGGGTATTAAAGTGGCTGCTACCTCTAATAAGTGGGCTGTAAGGGGTCTCCACAGAATCTCTATACGATCCATGTTGACAAGACCAGTTTCCAGCAGCTTGGCCACTGCAAACAGAGATGGCTCCTGTAACAAAGACAACAAATACAGTCATTGTGGGTCAGACCTTTGCGTACAAAGGCTTCAGCACACACTCAGTGCAGCACAAACCTCAGTTAACGTAAAATGGAAATACACAGCACTGAAAGCAGCCAGGAGAATAATACCAGCATTGATTTACATGTGAAGGTTTTCTTAAAAAGTGCCATAAAAATATCACATCCCTTTTCTTAAAAATATAGAGGAAATATTGTTTCGACTATGTTATACATAGGTCAACATTCTCCCAGTACCTTGTTATTTCCATAAGCCATTTCCATGGCCTCCAGAGAGAGAGAACAGAGCGCGTTGATCAGGTGATGAAGTGAAACATCATCCAGGTACCTAAATCGCAAGATTATATTAGCAACATGTGACATCCGTTACTAGAGATTGTATACAAAGTGTTGACTTTCACACATGAAATAATGGTGCTTACTGGGAACTCTCAAACAGCCTGGACAGAATGTTTGAGATGATGGGCAAGTCAGTCATCACAGCTGTGGTTAACACCTGCTCAAAGACAAAACCACAGTCAATTGGCTTTCAACAGTCAGGTGGAAACCAGAGTACAAGGCTTCTGGAAAAAAACAAAAACCCACTGTACTGGGTCCTTCCACAGCTCGACCGGGCTTCAAGGCACCGCCAACCCCTGGCTTCAGCCCCAGGATCCACACTAAGTGCTGGGATAGAAAAATTAGAAGCCGACAGGTCATTGAAAGGAGATGAAACTTCATTGACAGAGCTTTAATATGTACACTGTACATAGTGGTACAACAAACTCATCATTCACCAAAAAGAAAAGTTGTATTTTTATTTAAAAGGACAAGGGCATGTCCACACGTGTCTCCGCAGAAGTCTCATAGCCCACCTGCATCCCCTAACCTTGAAAACAACAACAATGACGCCTTATCGTGTTGCATTGGTGTTTCAGAAGCTACAAATGTCGCCTTTTTAGTTAAATTAGTATTCTTCGTTATCTTCTTTGTGTGTTTGTTTACACTGCATGCGTTTTCTGTTCATGAACCATGTCTTACTCTTTGTTTTTGGTGGATTTCTGTGGTAGCGATATAGCACCACAAGGAGGCCTACAGCGTTTTCAGCGTTTCTGCGTTGACGCAAAACAATTCTGGTCCGTCTCCATGTGGACATGGCCTAAATCAGCTGCCATGAGTATGAACTGAACAACAGCAATGCCAGAAAATTTAACACATTTTGAATTCTAGGTAAAAAAATCTTGTAACATTTGCGTACTTATTGTTCAGTGTACATGTGAAGAAGCAGTTGGACACGGTACCTGCAGTGTGGCCAGTACCAGCTGCCAGGAGGTGCCCAGCACGGCCCCGTGGCAGTGGGCCAGGTTCAACAGGGTTCGCATACACTGAATGTTCTTGGCAGTCAGCTTAACAAAGACATACAGTTACGTTTTAGTACAATTTAGTGCACATCACCCTAACTTTGGACAAATACATTTCTGTAGAGAAATATTATAACAAATGATTATCTATGTTGGATAATGTGATTAATTATCATTAAGACAAGAATATCCATGTGAAGCTTAAACATTCAAAGGGTGGATAATAAATCTAATTGGTGTGTTGTGTGGGAGTGCTACTCAGAAGAACTAGTGTGACATCAGCTGGAAGTGACTGCAGGTAAAAAGGAAACAGTATGTACAAACCAAATATTTGTGGTAAGGTTTGATTGGTTTTATTCACTGCACGTGCTGAACTTTTTGTGCACAGGATCGGATTTGAAACTCCCTGAAGCAACTTTCCCTTTGCAGCCTTAAGCCTGCACATTTGAATAGAACCTTAACATATACTTCCTAGTATATTATATTTTTATATTATTTCTATATTTACTTTAGATATGTATTGTAATTACTTCAGTAAACTACCATTTTCGAAAAATAAATGAGAATTAGGTTATTTCCAGTCCGAACTGAA
>NW_027614251.1:0-28427 GCF_965212315.1 Lampetra planeri
ACATGTCTCACAATAATATTCACACTGAGGCTTCCACCCGCAGACTGGGTGGAGTTCAGCCCGTATGAAATCGGAATGGCGAAGTACGGAACTTTCATGACCCCCGACCTGTTTGGAAGCAAGTTCTTCATGGGAACAGCCGTGAAGAAATACGACGAAAACCCTCTTCACTTTCTTATGGGTGAGAAGTTGTCCAGCTCCTGAAGAGATGTTTGGGGTTGAATGCCAACGGCGTGTGTGTGTGTGTGTGTGTGTCGTGGCAGGTGTGTGGGGCAGCGCCTTCTCCATTCTGTTCAACAGAGTTCTGGGGGTCAAAGACACGGCCGGCAGCACCATGGAGGAGGAACTAGGTAGGTTCTGAAAACATTCCACTTCACTGAGCTCTGAATCTCTAATAAACAAAAAGTAAATTCACTGTGAATATACTGTTTGTCATGAACTCATTTTACTTGCTGGATCAGTCAAGAAAAAATATAAGAGACATGGCATAAATGATCGTTACGTTTTATTGTATTAATACAATTTAAGGACTTCTGCTCTCCAACAAAGTTCCTACTGGTAAATACAAACTTTCAGTCGTCCCAGGAAATCTGCATTCATGTTTTAAAGGTGGTAGCATATTCAAAGTTATTCTTATGAGATTTTCCCTAAACTTCAGTCAAATATGTCGACATCTTAATCACACTGTGCAGAAGGTGTGTTGTCTACTGAGACTGACATCCATCACTTAGGAGTTCCTGTTGTTTCAGAATTCTTTTCACACACTTTTCACACCGTTTAAAAGTGTCCGTTGCGACATCAATCATCATGACGCACCGGGTTTGTGCGCGAGTATGTGTGTTTTGTAGTGTTTTTACCACAATAGTCAGAAGGTATCAGCTTTCAGTGATTCCTTTGACAGCTCGATGGATGTTTGTTTTCGCATTTTTTTAGGACGTTTAAAATGTCAACACACTCTGACAATGCGTCTGTTCTGCCAAATTTCAAAGAATGTTCCACCCACTCTCTTTGTTTATCAGCTGTATAGTTTTTTTGCCAGGCTCATTTCTTGCTGGGGAAAAATGAGTGAAGCTGTCGTGTGTGTTACAGAGCAGATCAAACCGCAGCACATCGTCGGAGAGGACAGTCTGGACAATGACGACGAACCACGGAAAGGTGAGCCAACCCGACCCAACGTCGGTCAGGGTACCATTAACACACACATTCACACCTACGGGCAATTTAGAGTGACCAGTTACACATTTTAGAACATCACAAAGCTCCTGAAAAACGTCTTTCGTACATACAAGTACTTGCACACAGTCAGGACACATGAGCCGGACAGTGGCTATTCTCTCACAACTACACACCTGTGAAGTTTCTTGTTGTGACGCACAGACGTGACAGAGTCTTTCCACAGAGTCACAAAAAACACCTGTCACAGTCCAGGAACGTATTTTGTTCGATGACATAACCAAACCAGTCTCACATTTTGATGTCGATGTTGCCCAACCATGATTGTTAATGTAACATCCTAAGGGTGACATTAGCAGACAGGACAAAGTTCAAAGTCTCACAGCCTCCATCTTGACTTCAGGCGGCACAGAGAACCAGGAGGCAGAGGACGAGTACCATCGCACTGCTCAGGCCAGCTGGGTTCAGCGAATGTTCACGTCGCTCTTCAGTGACTCGTCCTTGTTCAACACCAGGGAGGGTCGGGCTGGCAAGGTGCAGAGGACAGAAGAATGAAATTCTCCTCAGTTTCAGTTTTCTTTCATTCAAACTCAAAATGGTGCCTGTTTGACCTCGTCCCACCAGGTGCACAACTTCATGTTGGGACTGAACTTGAACACCAACATCCCGTTCTCTCCTGTGACTGGGATCACGTACCATGCTCTTACACCAGAGGAGGAAGTGGACGCCGTCACAGGTAACAGCAATAAGTGATTTATTAATGCGGTGCTGAGGAAGTTCTCCTGTAGGCGCTGGAATGCAGGTGTGGTATTATCTCCTACCTGTAAATCCCTACTTCCTGTGAAGATTATGGATGTGAGTCACTGGTCTGTTATGTGGAGTCAAATGTAGCAACAGGCTCATTTCCCAACGTCTCTTTCGATAGTTTGATCATGTGGAATGTTCGCAGACCCCCTTGAGTTTGATCGCATCTATGAGCCTCTGGATGTGAAGAGCAAGAAGATCCATGTTGTGGACAGCGGCCTGACCTACAACCTCCCCTATCCTCTCATCCTGCGGCCACAACGTGCCGTGGACCTGATCATCTCCTTCGACTTTTCAGCGCGACCCAGTGACTCCAGCCCTCCATTTAAGGTCTGTCCACCTACTTATCGCTCATGGCTAATAATACATCGCTGAATAAAAAAAAAAAACACATTCGACGTGTGTTTCCGTCATTTCAGGAGCTCCTGTTGGCAGAAAAATGGGCTCGCATGAACAAACTCCCATTCCCCAAAATTGACCCGAAGGTCTTCGACCGTGAGGGTCTGAAGGAATGCTACGTCTTTAAACCAAAGAAGGGCGAGAGGAACTGCCCGACTGTCATCCATTTCGTCCTGGTCAACATCAACTTCAGGAAATTCAAATCTCCCGGTAAGTGTGTGCATATGTCGAAGTTTCCACAGGATGTCTGAGAGAGGGAAAATATTTTGAGGTTTTCAGTAGCTGTATTGTCATCATTGAACATGAGGCATCACTTCCTTGACCATATTTGGACAGTGGACGGATTCTTGTGTCTCCTAACCCGTCTGACCGGTCATCTGAGTAACCCTCAGTGAAAGTCTGCTCAGGCTCAGTGTGGTGGGTAGTGGAAACGTGTTGGCGTGTGCGCACACACACCACGGCGTGTTTTATGGTCTGTTTGGACGAATTACGGTTCCGGGGGAAGCCAGGTGCTGGTAGGGAATCTCTCAGTCCAGTGGGAGAGCTTGATGTGTAAACAGGCCATACATCATTAGCTACACCTCCGCTCCAGTGCCTCTTTACATTCAGCCGGCCATCAGCCTACACACGTCCTGTTTATTACATAAGGTCTTTGCACCCCAACCCAAGGGATTTATACCATAAATGGAGTTCCAGTGTGTAGAAACGGATGTTATATAGGTCACTGAGGAATACTTTTCCGTATTGGAGGATTTTCAAACACACTCGAAAAGCAAAGATATTAACTTTAGCAGTAAATCCGATCCACTCCGATGCACACAGGACAAATTGATTTTATTTTTTTAAAATCCATCTATAGTTTAACATCAGGGTTTATATATGTACAGATTTTTTACCTTTTTTAACTGTGTATCTTTCTAATACCTATATATAATATAAGTAAATGATGATGATGATGATGATATATGTGGGTTTCTCACAGTCTCGTGTCTTTGTTGGTCACTGTTGTTATTTACTCATTTTATTTCTCACTTTTTTTTACTTACTCATGACTTGAAACAGGTGTTCCCAGAGAGACGGAGAAGGAGAAGGATTTGGCAGATTTTGACATCTTTGATGACCCCGAGTCGCCGTTCTCCACCTTTAACTTCCAGTATTCCAATGAGGCCTTCACCCGACTCCATGACCTCATGGAGTTCAACACCCTCAACAACCTGGAGGTCAGTCGCTGTCAGCTGTTGATGAGATTTCACACATACACACACACACACACATATCAGCATCTTGGGTTAAAACCAGCCGGCGGTTTAATGTAGACGACGGCGTAGGAGCACTCAGGACAGACCACTGCTGAAGGGACCAGAATGTCCTGTGGTTGTCAGATCGAGGCCACTTCTCACAGGTGGGTGTGTTCAAAACAGATTGACCACCTTTACACCTGATTTGAATTTGTTCCCTAAGGGCTTCACGTGTTAAACTCCACTCATTGCATTCTTGCACTGTCGCTTCACAAATATGAGTTTATTTAGCAACATTCAAAATTTCACATTCCAAAGGACTGGCTAGTACACGTCTGGTCTGGTGAAGGTGTGTCACCTTGAGAGGTCAGACCGACTTTCACTGACTTAGTCACTTCCTTGCTGAGTAAGCAATTACATGATGCAATCTCATTCATTCACACAGATGATGGAGACGTTTTCACCCGATGCCCCGAAAGCTGCTGCTCATTTATAGTTATATATTGGATTTTAGTACTTACTGTACAGTAATAATCTATTCATGACTATTTGAATTGTTGTCAAAATCTGAGATCCGTAAGTCGACTGTGGCGTTTGCTCTTGTTCACTCCCAATGGTAGTAAATCCTTGTGTTGCACACAGAAGAATTGTGAACACAGGCTGGATCCAGAGAGCAGCAAATGGTTGTGCAGACTTGCTGCCGGCCATTCATAGCCTTCATGATCATTCTTTTTTTTTAGCAGATAATTCGTTTTTAATGTTTCTGCAGTCAAATATTAACAGAATCCTGTTGTGTTTTCTAACATTTTGATACATATTTATACTGAACTGTACTAAATTTTGATGATAATGAAAAGATTATTATCACTTTAAAAAGTATGACATGTGTTCATTAAAGCTGAATAAGCAAATTTGTCCAGCAAGGGTTTGGGTGAAGGCAGGACAGTAAAAGGAAATGTGTCTTTGTCTCTTTCAGGTGATCAAAGAAGCCATCAAGGACTGCATCGTGTCTCGCAAAGAGAATCCCTCAGGCCTTTCCTTCCCTTCTCCCTCAACAAGATCCCGAAGAGGAGGTTTCTCAAAAGGGATGCCCGGCCTAAACCGTCCTGGCATCACCTGGGGAGTGATGATCAGTAGCCGACTCCTCTGAGGAGAAGTTTCTTCATCGTGTCGATTTTGAACTCTGGATTTGAGCTTGATAAAGGTCTTTTTATACGGAATCGGAATGTTTACTGGTCAAAGCCTCATGATGGCATTTATAGAACACATTGACAAATTGCATCTGGCATTACTTGCACAAAATGAACCACTGAGAAAAGTCTGACAACTGGTGGTCGCCTTCTCTGCGGCGGTGAGAGACTGGACGTTGACCTTTTCGAAAACACTGCAACGCCACTGAATTATAACAGCTACATCACAGGAACAAGAACATATATTTGACTTGTTCCGGAGCCTCTCGTTCATGTTTTAGGGTTTTGATACTTACTGGGTGGGATCGTGAAACTGTCGCCGCGCTCCTCCATTTCACTCTCATGCATCGTGTGACTTTTCGACTCAAGCTGCAACATTCCCAGCTGAGGAGAACCATTCTGCTGTCGTGCAGTGATGCGCAGTAATATGTGTGCGCTCTCACGCTTTCCAAATTATACTTGGAGCTGTTATTCATTCACCTTCACTGAACCTCTTTCCACCTTGAATGTCTGATTATAGAACATGCTACAACCACCATGTTGTTGTTTTTTTTCCACGGATGGCTCGTCTTAACATGTAATTCTGTTTGGTAACATGGAAGAGAAGCTCGTAACCATTGGGTTTGTTTGATGACTACTGCTAAACACGCAGTGCACCCCCTTTAATACCTCAAACAGCTCAAGGTTGTTTACTCACCTACAGCGAAGGAGCACTCCCTGCTCCCCTGTAGGGAGTGTCTCACATTAAAGCGGCCATTGTGGGAAAACAAACCTGAAACCATAGAAACGGCCGTGTTGGTTCAGGTTGCCTCTCAGATAACGGCACAGTTTGTCTTTCTACGGCCGTTTCCTCCTCCGACCTATCAACTCACTCGGATGCTCTCTCAGGTTCAAGTGGCGTCTAAATCACAACCACTGGATTCGTGACAGTGACTGCGGGACCGGTGTGCATCCTAAACCAGAGAATGTCTGTGGTGAAGTTAGACACACTCCACCTCCAGCGGTGGAAGCCAGGAAACTGACACATTATTACACCTACACCTGCCGGGGCCCAGAGGCTGCACAGCGAGCAGTGGAATTTTACACTGAAGCATTTCCGACCCCAACGTGTGCTCATTTTTCAGCCTGGCTGGTTTGGAACGCACTCAAAAAACTGACACAAATGGTTGTGCAGACTTGCTGCCGGCCCTTCATAGCCTTCATGATCGTTCTTTTTTATTGGCAGATAAGACGTTTTTAATGTTTCTGCAGTCAGATATTAACATAATCCTGTTGTGTTTTCTAACATTTTGACACATATTTCTACTAAACTGTACTACACTTTGATGACAATAAAAAGATTAATACCACGCTAAAAAGTTTGAAAGGTGCTAGTAAATGCTGAATAAACAAATTTGTCCAGCAGCTGGCGTTCATGAAGCCAAATGACAAATAGGATGGTTGAAAATACTACATCTCATTATGAAAGCATTAAAAGCAATTGTTGGTCTTGTTTGCCTACAAGAGTAGATATTAAGTTGTGTCAACACTCAGTAATCAAGTTTCATTGTTCTTAACAGCATAACACCGATCAATTTAGAAGTTCTTCGATGTCCTGATGGATAAATTATAGAAATATAGTCATCATATGATACCTGATGTTTAATGTTGGACTGAATCCTACAATGAAATAGATGCAGTAATATTATTTTATGTGTAATATATTCTGGTAAAACATTGCCGGTTTTCCCGGATGGGGGAAATGGGGGACGGGGTGGGGGGTGGTGGGGTCACCTCCTGAAATAACACAGCAGTTGAGGAAACATAAGGTCATAGGAGTGTGTGTGTGTCATGGCAAATGTGGTCCGGGAGACACCTCCAGTAACGGGAACTCCTGCTGATGTGGTTTTTCAGTACTTGCATCATGTGAAGACGTCAGATTCTATCACTACAGAAACATCCCAGTCGAGACTGATGCTGTCAGGAAACTTTATTCAATATCAGGATGAAATTTGAGAAGGAGAGCAGTCGGCTGCGAAGGACAGGAAGCAGAGGAAGTATGAAATAACAAACGCTCTCTAAATGCACAAGTCCATGACAAACATTTTATTAATGACTACTCAGGACTAGTAGCAATGTGGTGAGCAGCAAAAATAACTGCTGAATATGTATGTAGCAAAGTATCACGACTGAATATCAATACACAAAGTGAGGACTGAATGTCATGTTAGTCTAATCAGTACTTTGGGGACGACATTTAGCAATTTGCATTTCTCCCAACAGATGCTACAGCTACTGTACAGCTTTAATGGCAGTCATTGGAAATGACGTATAAATATGTGACTGGGCAGATTTCACAGCTGCACTACAAACGGATCTTGGCTTTCCTGAGAATTTAGATGGATGGATTGATACTTGATACTTTTTTATGAATCTCCAAGAGAAATTTCCAAATTTGCTACTGAATGAAGTTCAGTAGCAAAAGAAAGAAATATGCATCACGATTGTTTTCATTGAAATATCATCACACTGATGTTACAAAACCACCTCCTAAAAATGGCAACGACCACCCAGAGTCTCTGCCAGCCAACAGATCTGCTCCAACACAGCACCCACGAAATCATTACATTCTCCAATTAGAGGATCATCCAAGAGCAACATTTTCATCATGGGAGAAATAATTATGTGCTTAGGATACTTTGAAATTGTGTCAGTCTTTTTTTTTTGTTCTGGCATTGAAGCGCGTCTGTATGTCTGTCTGAGCGTGCGCTGAGCACAGGAAAGGAAAACTCTCTCTGCACTGAAAATTCTCCAGGCTTGTCAGTTTGCATGTTCACGTGAATGTCATGCAAGTGCCTGCATCCGCGCCTTTTGATGTGCTGAGTCATTCACATAGCACAGACGGGCGGGGGCGCTCTACAAAGCCCACAATGAGAATCCTCATTTTCAAAGCACGCAATACTGTGTGTGTGTGTGTGTGTAGGTGTAGGTATTCCTCATGTTTTGAGAGCTTAAATCTATAAATACTGTCATAATGTGGGGACTTGCCCGACATGTGGAGACAACATAAATCAGACATTTTTGGATTAATATGTGCTCAGGTTACAGAAAGTAAAAGAGTTGTGGATAGGGTAGAAGTTCATGTAATATCATCTAAAATGCTGGAAGTGGTGGGAAAAGGGTTGAGGACATTTTGATTGGGCCTTGCTTTCTGTGCCACTTCCAGAGGGCAGTCTGACGGTTAAGATCTCAGGTCAGAGTTGGCTTTAGGTTTTGTAGTTATTGGAGGCATGTACGTCAGTGAACGTCCTTTCTGTGATAGCGGCATTGTCGGGAGGAAATCTGCTGCAGTTGAACTTACATCAGCTGGTGTTATCCTTCCTCCTCCTCGGACAATGTGCCAGCAGTCTAGACGGGAACATAGGGAAATTAAAGATTCCACGTCTGAAAAGGTCTCAGTGTGTAAACTTCCAAATTCCCAGAAAACATGTGTGATGATGTGGTTGGCTAGCTCATGGATGGTTTCTATTGGTCAGGTCATACGCCACTGACTTGTTGCCCATAGCAACATTACAATCAGGGTTTAACAGCTCTCAGTAAGATGGGAAAGAAAAGACTGCAAGGTGCTAATTTGTTCTTTATGTGCTCATTGGCAAATTATCTTTGTGATTCATGTACAGTTCACAGGCCTCATGTGCCATGTGGAAAGTTTCTCGTGCTTCCTGTAGAGAGAAAATGTACTTTGATGTTATGACGAAAACCGTTGCGTCTGACGCAGGCCTTTCAAGAATCACCACAGACCAGAGTTGAATAAATACTTTATCCGCAGCAAGAAGGGTCGACAGTGAATCATGCACACGCAATCCAATCCAATCCAATCCCAGACTAACTTTAATCTCACATAAATCCACTTCTCTTAAACCGTTTAGTCTCTCTAGTAAGTTTAGGTTGAAATCAGTCATTAGAGTTACTACCATATTAGAAGTAAATGTATCCTGTTTGCCATTCGTTATATGAAATTAAATTATATTGGATACCGGCTGTGGCTCATTTGGTTGAGGGAGTCATACAGTGAACAAAGTGATGGCTGTTTGAATCCCGGCTCCAACTGGCCACATGTTGAAGTGTCCTCGGTCAAGACACTGAACGCTAAATTGCTCTCAGGGACCTGGCAGCGGCTGTCCATTGGTGTATGAGTGTGTGTATGAATGGGCCATTGTAAAGTGCTTTGGGCACCATGAAGGTGTAGAAAAAGTGCTATGTCATGCTAGGGCCATTTACTATTTATGGTGAAACATATATGGGGCAATTTTGACTTAATGAGTCAAAGAAGTCTTTGAAGTATTATTCATACCATCTGTAATGTTTGTGAGATATATACGGGACGCAATCACAGGATGTGATGACTGACATGACCGATACCCTAATTGTTAAAAACTGACGAATGGAAGAAGACTACCTTTGTTTAGTACCTGTTTTGCATTGTCTGACTGGTAAAAATGCAACGTGGATTCTGTTCGTGTTTGTTGGCTGCGACCGCCCTCTGCTGGTCAGAAAACGGAGTGAAGTAGCTTGCCTGCAGTTGTAGCTTTTGGCCTGGAGGCGGCGGTAACACAGACGCGGAAGCAAACCCCACACAGAGGAAGACGTCAGGAAGCTGCCTGTCTGCAAGTGACTGCAAATAGGCCGGATTTCAGCTTCAACTTTTGTCGTTTTTGGGCTCGAGTAAGACGTCAAAACCCGTCACCGAAATGTCCAAGAACGCCGTCTCGGCCCGCTTCAGGCGAGTGGACGTGGACGAATACGACGAGAACAAATTTGTGGACGAGGAGGACGGCGGAGAGAACCAGCTGGGTCCTGACGAGGCAGAGGTGGACTCCCTCATCAGACAATATCCTTTTCACTTGATTAGCTAGCCTGCCTGTTAGCATACAGGCGCTATTTAGAAAACTGGTACAGTGCATATGGTTCGGGGAATCCAGGGCCTTGAATTAACCGTCGTAATTCGTTCCATATGTGTCTGCATTTGCTGTTGCGGTTTGAATCAACGGGCGTTTGCTAATAGGCCGGTCACTGCCCAGACTTGCCTGACAGTCACATTCCAGGGATTTCTGCAGCCATTGACAGTCTCTTCCACAGTCACACTAAGGTAGTTTTTTTTTTTAAATTCGGTCACACGGTTTCACGATACATTTTGATTACTCCAACTACTACTAATAATAATAATGATAATGACCTTTATTTTCATTGTACCTTTCATAGACACATGCAACTCAAAGTGCTTTGCAATAGAATGATTAAGAGACATTAAAACAAGGATGGAAAAAACAGAATTGATCAAAACAGATATGATTAAAGGACATGAACCAACCGCACAAGTTTATTCTGTGTCGAGGACTGTAGAGAAATAGTTTACGCCTCCTCTCTCATGATGCAGCCTTTTAAACACTGATCGAAATATCGGCTGGTATCGCGATAGCAGAGTTCCTGTAAAGTCAGCGGCCAGCTAAGTTAGTTTCATGTGAGAAAGGCCTTATATGGCAGGAAATGGCAGAACTTCCTCATCGAAAGAGTCTGAAACCTCCCCTCTCATGTGCAGAGCAGCAGAAGTTACACACATCTGAAGTCAGTTGAAAAAATACGTCCATGTTTGAAGCAGGTAGTTGGCTGTTAGAAGTTCTTGAAGTCATTCTGGCTTTGAAAATATCATTGTTCGCACAACACTGCCTTTTCCTGGGCTGTGCTTTTTGTGTGAATGCTCTCCTTCATCCAGGTCATGATGTGTTGACAAGAGTTATTCTAGATATATAGGATACTTTGCTGCTGAGCCAAAGGAGTTCATCATCCCATTGACGTTATAGTAGCTGTAGGTGGTGGGTTCCGGCTAATGCAGGGGCCCTCACCAGAGCTGGGTCGCTTGAAGATGTGGAGGTCACATTGGACTGGTGTTGCATCCTTAACCCCTGGCTGAACAGGAAATCTCATGGAGGCTTTACACGCAGTCCTGAAGAACCCACCAATCAACACAAAGAACCAGAATGTCAAGGTGGGTTTTACTTTCCTTTTAGACTCTAGTCTGTCCAATAAATTCTGGGCTACACAATCCCTCTAATAATGCGTTTGGGTCCATATCAGGCGGGTAAGTGGAGCTGGTTTTGTGTGTCTGCCCACAGGATCGTGCAGAGGGCCTAGTGCTGAAGGTGCTCAGCGCCTTAAGAGCAGTGACATAGAGAAAGGGGTGCAGTCGCTGGACAAGAACGGCGTGGACCTGCTGATGAAATACATCTACAAAGGCTTTGAGAGGCCGTCAGAAAATAGCAGTGCGGTCCTCCTGCAGTGGCACGAAAAGGTAAATGTTGACACGTCGTCATACTGGCCCGATAGAGACTGTAGATGAGATTACTGCAGATGGGGATGTAGTAAAAACATGTTCCATTAAAACTGGTCAGTAAGTAAGTAATGCAAGCAATTCCTGCTCAGAAAAGAAGACACAACCGACATGTTGCTTACACGCAGAAATGATTAGCTTGTCTGACAATTCAAGAAAAGTCGTGAGCTCCTGGTGTGTTTTCAGTAACTGTACTATGATGACATGTGGGCTAGCAAACCATTACAGTGCTTCTTCCTGCAGGCTGCATTCATACTCAGGTGGGTGAGAAAAGAGCACGAGAGTGAAGTTGATCCTCTTGTTTCCAGGCACTCGCAGCTGGAGGAGTGGGCAGCATCGTCAGGGTGCTAACAGCAAGGAAGACGGTCTAAAGAGAAACGGCTCACATCACAGCTCCGACAGATACAAGGGGTGCATTGTGCTGTACACGGTATCCAACAGATGGCATACGGACTAAAACAGATTTTTTTTTTTAACCCATTGAGGTCTGTAGGATTTCGGATAGACTGGGTAAATCTAATCTGGGTCACACTGGGTTAAAAAAAAAGTTGTAGTTTAATCCCCATGCATGGTCTCAGCAGACTAAATCGTATCCTCACAGGGTGCTACAGATCATTTCACACCATGTGTCTGTGCAGCCACTTCACTCCTTCTATACTCAGCACCTGCAGGTCACATGATCAACGTCTTTCCTGTCACAGATGTTTGCTTTGTTTCTCTCAGGAAAACTCGTCTCATTTTGACTCCACAGTTGTTCTCAGTAGAAACCTCCCAATAGAAAAGCCAATGGTGTTCTCTGCCTGTAGCACCTGAGCAGTTGGGGTCTCCCGATGGAGGGTGGGGTGTTTGTGCACAGGCTGTTCATCCGGGGAGGTGGAGGATGGGCGCTGGTGTCCATCCTTTCACACTGTCTGCTGGCCCACTTAAGGATTATTACCCATGATGCAACTCCACCACCGCTCCTATTAATCCCACTTTGATCAGATGTTTGTCTCTTTTTCATGCAACCTCTTCTGTGTCAAAGGGCGTCATGTGGCTCTGCTGGAACTGTTTATAGCAGCTTTTAGGAAAATGACAGGTGACCCTGACAACTGTTGTGTTCTTTATTTTAGTGGATTCTGATCTCACATGCTCTTTGCTTTGGTATTATTTCATTCTAATCACTCCCATCTCCTGCTACGCAGTCAGGGACTGAGGGACCATGATCAGTTGATTAAAAAATATGTGCATGATCACTCTTTAAATTTTTAAATATTTTCACAAATATTTCATACCTGTCTTTTGTACGTTTTGTGTCCTGTCTGGACTAAGTTCTGCATTAAGTTCAATTCAGGCACATTTATTCAAACAGATCCTCAAAACTGTCCCCACCACATACATTTAAGATCCCCTACATTTTATATGAGGGAAATGTTAAATGTCTGCCTTATGAGGTAGATTACATCTGTTGCCAAATTGTATATTTCTCTTTCATATCAACTCACAATTGATGATTTAATGGCCCTTGTGTATTAGAGACTGGAAGGCAACTTGGTAGGGAGTATAGCTATCTTCAGTAAATGTATAAAAAAAAAAAAATACAGTGCGCTACAGCTCAGATGGTTTGGAAAGTCAGCAACCGTAGCTTCACTTCTTACGTAGACGTAAGAGGGAATGCAGCTCCAGCGTCGCGTTCTGTTGCTCGTTGAGTGGCGGTTGCTTTCTTCAAGGTTGTTGCTTTTTCTAAGAACACATACGCATCATTACAGTTGCATTTTACTTCTCACCAGTTTGTATTTAGACATGAGCTCTTCATGTCTGAATAATGTCATCAGTGATGATGCATCCAGACATTAGATTTTCTAATGCAGTAACGGCCTGTTGTACATGAGAACGGTCTGATTTCATCCTCTGCCTCGTGGACAACTAGTCGAAGATGCTCTTCTAGCCGAGTGCGAGAAGACGTGGAAACTGATGTACAAAACTGCCTTACGGAATATTCCTTTTTATGTTTGTGCTTTTTTGACAAAAAAATAAAAAGGTATGAATGCTGATGGGAACTTCGCCATCATTGTTGACTGTCTTGATGTCACTGGTAATCACATTTTTATTACAAAAAAGGGGCTAAAGTAGGTACAGTAAAGCAGTACGTCATGATAAAAACACTTATGTACAAGTCATAAAAATAAAATACATCTTGGTATCATGGATTGGATGGAGCATTATGTCACACTGATAATCTGTATGATGATACTGAGTAGAAGACAGGACACACACACGCAAACAGTTCAGTTCTCGAACCCTCCAAAGAGCACCAAGTATGATCAGTCCGATTCCTCTTTGGCGACAGATTACAGCTAAACTAAAGTAGGAACAGCCTGTTTCATGTTCAAGCACTTCCCAATAAGTTAATAATAGGTAGATGTAAGTAAACAGACCTGCATCTGTTCACGTTTGATTAGAGGAGGCAGATGTATAAATAAATCTGGTTGGACGAGATGATTAAAAACATTTCAGTTTGTTACAACGCATAGGACGCATTTTAAAATGAGGATTCAAGGAGTTACAGCCAATAAATAGACAGTTAACCATCTGTTAGTGGCCTGTTCAGTCTTCAAATTGTCTGCAGTGCTGTATTTGCGCTCCGGCCTCAGTCTCTGTACCGACGGGGCCGTTGACGACGACTCGTCCTGGCACCGTCTGCCCTGCGTCCTTTAAAGTGCTCTCAGTAGGGGTAGGCCGACACAGCGATGTAGACGATGAAGGTGGTCTGGTACTCTATGCCTCCGTCTTCGCTGTAGGAGAGGGCTCGGACCTTCATGCGGTACGTGTGCGGCTCTCGTAGCGCCCGTGTCGTGAAGAGCACTCCCTTCAGGTTCTCATCTCGCAGGGCAAACGGTAGCGTGACGTCTTCATCCACCACGAGGAACGTGGTTCTCGGGTGCATCACTCCATCTTGTGTGTAGGCCACCAGTCGGATGAGGTCCTGGTTGGCTGCGATGCCAAAGGGGAGAGACAGGAGCTTGTACTCCAGGGCGTAAGGGCTCAGCGCACATTCCAGGTCGTTTGGCGGGCAGTTCTTTAGACAGAACCTGAAATGGACAAACAGGAGGTCAACGACAACAAACTTGGCAAACCAGACTATTATATAAAGCTAATACCCCGATTGCACAGGGAAGTTTGAGAGCTGGCAGCTGCTTTTACAATCTTCAATCTTTTACAACATCCCTATATCAGATATATACAGGGGTTCTAAAACGTTCTGGCTCCAGGGAACGAATATCTGAATATTCCAATACAGACCCCCAAACAATAACTTCGGGACCCCGGTTCGAGAACTACTGGTATGCAGTGGCACGTTTCAGTGACAGTGTTTGTCGAGCAGATTCCCGTGCGTGCGGCGTGTGAGTGTGGTCATCTACCCTGTGGCTGCGTCTCTCTGGTAGTTTGGAGGACAAGGCGTGTCGATGCACTGGTAGCTTCCTCTCATGTTGAAGCACATCCTGTTGGCTCCACACTGGATGTTCTGTTCAAGACACTCATCGATGTCTGTTGGAAGAGCAAAGGTCGCATCGCGCAAGTGGGTTTGTTGTGGCGGTGGACCTATGTCTGACCGGGCCGGATGTTCTCACCTTGACACGTCTTGCTGTTGCTCATGAGGTGATAACCAGGTGGACAGAGGCACTTGAAGCTCCCTGGTGTGTTCATACACTCGTGTTGGCAGGCGTCCCTCACCTCACACTCATTGATATCTGTGGGTGTCAATACCGACGAGATCAGCTGTCATTCATTCATTCATTCATTCATTCATCTATCACCTTCGTTACTCAGCAGCTTCCACCTCCTCTCTCTGTCAGCCCTGCCTGTCCTACATAGTTACCTAAGCAGCGGCCATCTCTGGACACAAACCCCTCCTGACAAGCAGGGACTCCCTGACGTGGGGGGCGTATGCCGGCCCCTCTGCGGTTCCGGTTCCAGCTGCGCCCCCTTGTGGTGGCCGTGTAGGAGTGAAAGCTCTGAGAGGCCAAGTTGTGGTAGAGGCGCTGGTAGGAGTTGCGCTCAGGGGACGACTGTGATGTTCGGTAGCCGTATGAGTAACTCTCATAACTTGGCAGCCGCTCTAGCCCAGCGCAGGATTTGCCATCCCCCAGCAGGTGGCGCCCCGGCGGGCAGGTGCACTTGAAGCTGCCAGGGGTGTTGAGGCACCGGTGGGCACAGGGCTGCGGGTGCCGCTCACACTCATTTATATCTGCCCTCATCACAAAGAAAGACCAGCACCAGGAAAATACAGAGCAACAGAGTGGAGGAAAAGAAGGACGGATGACAAGAAGACACAGTCAAGAAGATTTGGGTTTGAATGAAAGAATGAGATTGTGAAGGTAGAGATGTATAAAGAAAGAATTATGGTGCAGGCCATGAAAAAAAAGAGAGAGATAAGGATGGGGGGGAAAGGGGGATACGTCAATTACCCCACTGTACAACAATACATTTCCACGTCCCTGAGACAGAAATGTATTGTGACTTTGCATCCAACATTTGTCTCCTTTGAATGAGATGATTGCCTCATCGTCAATCACAAAATATATATCGTGTCGAAAGAAAACGTCTTTACATGACAGAATTCAAATTCACAATCTAGTTCATACATGGTCTTAGGGATAAAACCCAATTCATTTCTGAAAGACAGGCGTCAGCATCCGATGTTAACGTCCCAGGCAGAACTGCACCACAGCAACGCCAGGAGGGAGCCAGATCCACACAGAACAGAAGAGTGGGAGAAAGTGAAAGCAAAAACAGGACAAACAGGAAGTGACAGATGTGAAATGATGGCGCTGGTCTTTACATTGTCAGAGGAGGAACTGTTTATTTGCAACCTGTCCTGATTTCTATCGAACCGTACAGCCTTCCACTGTACCATGCTGTGTGTCAAAGACGGCCATTGAATTTAGTGCCAGGTAGTGAGTTAGTGAGCATTTTAGTGATGTCAGCAAGCAGCGACTGTCTGAACTTCATTGCAGGTGACAGCGGGATCATATGAGGTGAGTCTGTGCGTAAGAAAGCTGAAAAGAAGTGCAAGCGCAGAGCGGGGGGCCTGAGGTCTGTCAGCTGAACGAACTACGTTAACCAAATCACAAAATAACATCTTATTTCACCAATAAGTGGATCGTTAAAGTGAATGACGGTGTACGTACCCACACAGGGCCGTCCCACGCCCTGCGACCGGTAGCCACGTGGACAGGTACAGTGGTAACTGCCTCTGGTGTTCTCACAGATCTGGTTGTATCTGCACTGATGGGTGCCATCTCTGCACTCGTCAATATCTACAACAGAGAGAGGGGGGAGGATGGGGGGCGTACGACGACATCCTGAACGACTGTCACAGACGCGGGCGTTTGAAGAGACGATACGGACCTACGCACGTCCCGTTGGAACCTTTGGTCATACCACTGGGGCACAGGTCGATACAGGTGTAACCTCCACGCGTGTTTTTACACTGCTGATCGGACCGACAAACCCTCTGTCTGCATTCATTTATATCTGGGATGAGAAGGGAGAGACGACGTAAATCTACAGTGACTGTCAAAAGAAAAGTGATCATTTTAGAAAACACACTTTTCCTGCTCATAATCCCGAGTGTGAACAAACTGTAGAAGTAAAGCAGGTGTCACCGGTCTCACCTATGCAGCGTCGGTTCCTGAGTTGAAAGCCGGGCTCACAGGCGCAGCGATAACTTCCAATGGTGTTTAAACAGTGCTGATTGCACGGGTTGGACTCCTGGCACTCGTTTATGTCTTGAAAGGTGAAAGGTGAGATGAATGACATGTCACGTTTAAGATAAACGTTATGTGAATGCAAAGCCTGTTGACGTACCTGAGCAGCTGAGGCCGTCAGATGTTCTCCTGAAGCCGCGGCCGCAGCGCATCACACATCTGTATGAGCCGATCGTGTTCTCACACTCCTGTCCGTCGTGGCACACGCTCCCACCCAGTGAACACTCATCGATGTCTACAAACAGGAACACCATGGAACAAATGAGAAGACAGCGACTGCTGACGTGAAATGAAAGTGTGTGTGTGTGTGTGTGTGTGTGTGTGTGTGTGTGTGTGTGTGTGTGTGTACCTTGACATGTCCTGCCATCAGCTGAGATCGTGAGACCTCGCGGACAGGAACAATAGTAGGTGCCCATGGCGTTGTGGACATGTGTGAGAACAGGGGTTTCCAACCTCACACTCGTTCTCATCTACAGCAGCCAAACAGTAGCATTAACAAACAGCTGCCACAGCTGGATTTTTTTTGGAATGGTTGAATAGAACAAGCCTATTTGGGGTAGTATTTCATGAAGAAACCACTCTGCCAGAGGCACCAAAATATTAAGGACTACCTGCACAGTAGGGCCCAGCGGACACCAAAGTGAAGCCATGAGGACATTGGTTACTACGATCACCTGGAATCGTAAAAACGTCACATGACTTTGTAGGACAGAAAGATGTCTACTTAAATCAGTCGCAGCCCATGGACAAAACGCAACCAAAATGCATCGACAGTAATCTTACCCTTGGTGATACTAGCTTGGATGCTATACTCCAACACCTCTTCCAACGGGTGGTACTGAGCGCTGATGGCCGTCGCATGCAGCATCTGCACCAAGTAGGGCATCTTGCCCTTGGACACGTCGTAGGAGATGGTGTGGTTCCAGGAGTAGGGCACGCTCTCCCTGTCTATGCTGAACATGCGAGTAGACAACGCGTACAGCTGCCCGGGGCCTGTCTGGATGTAGTCCTCGGTGTAGTCCTACAGTCAACCGTTTTACAAAGGTGTATTTCAGCCCTGGTAGTGGTAATCGAAGTGAGTCCTTCTTTGTGTCTACCTTGATGCTGATGTCGGCATGTGAGGGCAGCTGAAGGATGTGTCCGTTCACAACGATGTCCAACAGCAACGCTCCATCTGAGTCCAGGCCCCTGGCGATGTGGGTCATCCTCAAGATCTCCCCTAACATATGTTTGTCAGGTTTGAGTACACCAACATCACCCCCTCTCCCACCCCCATAAGGCCACATACTGATCCCACCAGCACCCGGGCTGGTGTCATCTTACCTGTAGCGAACTCCACCTGTGTCTCTCGCCTGAAGACGCCTCCTGTTAGTGTGTATCCATTGACTGCTTCTCCTACTTCCTGAGCGGTGGTCCAGTAGATTGGATTCAGAATGGAGATGAGCTTCCTCATGGCAGGACCTTAAATTAAAAACCCATGTAAGTCATAATTGGTACAGAATAACTTGAATAGGTATGGAAATATCTACGTCATGTAACTGACCCAAGGCCCTTGGTACGTTAGAAATAGCAGCCTTGATGACTTTGCCGCCAGGTTTGCCGTCTGCGACGGTGGCATTCAGGATGGCGATACCAAACTCAATGTCATTGATGTTGCCGATGATGCTGCCCCGTGCCGTCTGAGGTCCACCTGGCAAACGGAACAAAAGCACTTTCAGAGTGTGACGAGATTGTTTGTGACCATCCACGTTTACCCTCTTACCTGGGCAGGCCAGCGTGTTTACACCTGGACAGCTGGGAGGAGTCCCCTGGACACGGGCGCCCACCGTTCGCAGGAGATGGGCTATTACAGAGTCGGACACGTGTCCTCTCTCCACCCCCACAGGAGGCCGAGCATTCCCCCCAGGGCTGCCACGGCCCCCAGTTACCATCAACTGCAACGATACATGAAACTCATTCATTTTCTTCTCTCATAGATTTTGCTCCCATGAAGAGTGTTTCACCAACACAACGAAGCATCTTGCTGAGACTGACTCACCGGGGCAGTTGGCAGTGCTGCATCTCTGGATCTGGGTATCTGCACCTGCACATGCTCTCCCGCCGTTGGCAGGTCTTGGGTTGTCGCACGTCCTGTAGCGTCTCATCTGACCTCCGTTACATGTCTTGCTGCAGCTGCCCCAGCTACTCCAAGGACCCCAGTTACCGCTGACTGACAAACGGTACGGAATATGACGACCCCCACACACACAGTCGTGGACCAATGAACAGACTAGTTGGACGATGGTCACTCACTGGGGCAGGGATCGCTGTTACAGAAGTCGATGTGCACGTCGTTGCCTTCACACTGCCTGCCGCCATGTTGCGGGGAGGGGCTGCCACAGAGGCGTGTCCTCTGTCGGGTCCCGCCCCCGCAAGAAACGCTGCACGCTCCCCAGCTGACCCACGACGACCATTTCCCATCCACTATGTATTCCCACAGCCACATGTTAATGGAACAGTGACACACACCTCCAAAACACTGAGGACGAATCACGCCACCTCACCAGGACAAGGCTTTTCTTTGCACACTTGTGTTTGGGTGTCTGTGCCCTCACACTGCGGCCCATCAAACGCTGGAGGGGGGTTGTTGCACAGTCGGACTCTGGACTGCATTCCCTTGCCGCACGTCTCACTGCACGGGCTCCATGGGAGCCAAGACCCCCAGCTCCCTGCAACTGCGCAAACAAACGAATCCGTATATTATTAGTATGCTGCAGGGTCGTCACAGTCAATCGCATACGATGGTTTGTTCCTTCAAACGGTGCAATCAGGACCAGACTTGAGGAAAGTATGTATGCAACATTCAGTGGAGATCATCTTACCGGGACACGGTCGCACACTGCACATGATGACCTCTACTGCCCTCCCCTCACATGGCCTCCCTCCATGCTGCGCTGGAGGGTCACTGCAGGTCCGGACCCGGGTTCTGTTGCCCTGACCACAGGTTCGTGAGCACTCCTCCCAGAGAGACCACTCCGACCAGTTGCCGTCCACTGCAGATTTAAAAGTTTACACTGTAGGGATGTACAGTGTTTCCAGGCAACACAGTGACAGGACTCACCTGGACATGGCTTTCCCTGACACCTGCGTGTTTCTGTGTTTGATCCTGCACAGTGGCGCCCTCCGTTGGCTGGTAGAGGATTGTTACATAGTCTGATCCTCTTCTGGGACCCAACGCCCACAGGTCACGCTGCAAGGAGCCCACTCAGCCCACTCTGAGTAGCCCCCGTGAACTGGAAAGCAAACCATGAGCATCACATCGGGTGAATGTTGTATTTTGACTTTTTTTCTTATTTACTGAAGAAAAGATGCCAATTCACCTCGCACAGTGAGAGTGATGCTGACCAGCACGGATCCAAGCAGGTTTCTGGCCACGCATTCATATTCAGAGGTGTCCTCTTTTTGGGCACTGCTGATCCTCAAGGAGCCGTTGGACAGGGCGGAGAAGTGGTCGCTGCCCAGCAGGGGGCGCCCCTCGCGGGACCATTCTATGACGGGAGACGGCTCTCCCTCTGCCTGGCAGTTGAGCACCACCGTGGTGCCGGCGTCCACCACTGTGTTCACAGGTTCTACTGTAATGGTGGGTGCACCTGAGTAGAACACAGATCCACGTGAACGAACGCTCTGGGAAGACTTTCATCCGTTCACACGGACAACAACAGGTAAGGGACTTACTCTGCAAGGTGAGCGACACACTCCCCTCCACTACACCGGCATCATTTGTTGCCACACACACATAGTTGCCCGCATCTTCGCTCTGTAGATCATTTGATAACAACACACTCATAAAACATCAACACTAGAAAAAGTTCTGCAATCGGGCTTTAACCCTTCACCTACCACAGTGCCGTAGATGGCCAGAGAGCCATTGTCCAGCTGACGGATGCGGTTGCTGATCTGCATGTTTATTCCATTTTTGCTCCACTGGATTGTGGGCAGCGGGTCTCCCCGAACCTCACAGTTCAGGATGGCATTACCACCCAGAGGTTCGATGCGGTTTGAGTGAAGGTCCCCGTCAATGATCGGAGGCTCTGAGGAGACGGGAAACATTTACAGGTCTGCACTGGGTGAAGCTTCTGAGGGCGTTTCCTAGTCCCATCAGACTGTGAGATGAAGTCCGATCAAACAGATTCAGGTTCTTCTTACCTTTGACATAAACAAAGCCCAGTGACTTGATGGATCCTACGCTATTTTCTGCCACACAGGTGTAGGTGCCAGAATCCTCTTTGCTCACTCTCTCAATCACCAGGTCACTGTGGCCATTCATGTGATCATAGTGAACTAGAACATCAAGAGCACACATTGTTACAAATCGCTTAGTCAGGTACTTTGTATTAGATGGTTTTCCATACCTGGAATGACATTGTTGTTGAAGGCCCATGTGATCCTGGGCGGGGGGACGCCACTGACCCCACAGGCCAACAGGAGGCGTTCACCCTTGTTGAGGGCCACGTCGCCAAGCAGCTCAGTGAAGACAGGGTGGGTGCTGACAGACAGGGTGACTGTTCGACTGTCCTGGCCGACTACATTGGTGGCAACACACGTGTAACTGCCTGCGTCACCAGGCTGGGAGCGAGAGAGACAACAAATTCATGTGTTCATCACCGGACTTACAGTCTAGGAACATTATATCTAGAAACCGTCCCCACCTGAGCGACGTCGATAACCAGCTCCCCAGAGGGCAGGAGGGTGTACTCCCCCGTGCTGTCACTCAGCGGTGTACCATCTTTCTCCCAGGTCAGGTTCGGTTGAGGGACGCCCTCCGCTACACACACAAGCTGGGCCTGAGTGTTTTCCACAACGGTCACATCCTGCTGTAAACCGTGAATGGAGGGAGGAACTGCAAAGACAGGGCGGTTTGATGGTATGATATAAATAATGGACGAGAAATGTTTGAGAGAAAACAGAAGCACGCAACAAAGAGATTTCAACAATCCACTCACTCTGTACAACAAGGCTCATCTCCAGGCTGACAGTTCCCGCTGCATTGGCTGCAGTGCAAGTGTATCGGCCAGCGTCGTCGCCGGGCTGGATGAAGGAGATCTGCAGGGAGCCCGAGCTGAGCACCCGCTGCCGCACAGATTCCCTCAGCGGCTGCCCGTCTTTGTGCCATGAGACAGACGGGGGAGGAGCGCCGTCAGCTTGGCACTGCAGCATCACAGAGGAGTCCACAGGGGCCAGGTACGTTTGGGTCTCCGATCTGATCACAGGCGGGACTGCAGCAGGAAGTACAAACAGAAGTACAAACAAAGGTGGAGCATACAGTCATTTTGTTCATGATGGGAACTGGCTTGTCATCATCAGGGAGGGGGTGAGCTACCTTGCACTCTCAGTTTGGTCTTGCCCAGAGCTGTGCCTGCCGGGTTTTGAGCCACACATATGTATGTTCCAGAGTCGGACACGGAAGCCTTGGAGATCTGCAGACTTCCATTAGGCAGCACTGTGAAACCTCCACCTATCACAAGCGATACTTGTTGAAACTGTTCACTGTTCAAGATCATCACACACACACACACACACGCCCAAAATGATTACCGGTGGTGGGTATGTTGATGCCCTCCTTCTGCCAGGTGATGGTCGGTCTGGGTGAGCCTGAGGCCCTGCAGGGCAGCGTGATGGGATTGTTGAGGATCACATCCAGGGTGGACGGGTGGGACTGGATCACTGGAAGCTCTGAGAAAGGAAAAGAGGAACATGCAGCTGAATACATTAACACACACACACACACACAGTTATACAAATGGTGACTTTCTGTTACCCTGCACTGTGAGCTGCACGTAGCGTTGGGTGGAGCCTGCAGCGTTCACAGCGGTGCAGGAGTATCGTCCTGCATGGCTGAGTTCAGCTGATGTGATCTCCACAGGACCTTAGCACACCAAGTCCACGTCAACAATGACAACTGTTTTCTCAGAAAAGATGACACACTTTTATGGAACGTTCCTGATTTGTGTCCAACCTGAGTGGAGGATGTTGTATCCTTGTCCCTGTTTGTGCAGCTTCATGCCGTCTTTGCTCCAGTGGATCTCAGGCTCGGGGACGCCAGATGCAGTACATGCGATGACCACTGGGGACAATCTGGTCACGACGAGCTCTGTGGGTTCATCAGCGATTGACGGAGGGACTGGGCAGACAGATGAAATCAAAAAGGGGAACAATTCCAAAAGCGTGTTTTAAAAATGATATTCTCCACAATCACTGGTTTAAAATGTAGCCAGGCATAAAGTCGAACCGTGACTCTGACAATGGCGTCACTCACCATGGACAGTGAGGTTAATGGCTCTGGAGTCTTCTCCAGCCTCATTAAAGACAATACACTGATACTCAGCTGTGTCCTCTACTGTGGGCGCTATCACCACCAGAGAACCCGATGACAGTAATCTGCAAATAAAGCAAACGTAAAACAGTACTTAACACAGGAGAAAACATAACATTTTACTAAATATGATGTACTCGTTGAAAGATGTCTATGGAGGCAGTGATTCCTCTTCGTTGAGTCCTCAACCTTTAGGTTTAAGATCTAGAATTAAAGGAAAACAGACCTGTACATATTCTGGTTCTGGTCAGTATTGATAGTTCGACCATTTTTGGTCCAGCTGACAGCGGGTTTGGGTATGCCAGTGGCCTCGCAGGACAGTGTGGTCTGAACGTTCACCGTGACCGTCACATTGGTTCGACCATCAGCGATCGAGGGGGGTACTGGAGGAGGAGATCACAAATTGACATGGTGGCTGCGTTTGAGGCAGGTTGAGGCGTTCTCACGCCGTTTGCGTTCACGTCTCCCACCGTAGACTTGGAGATCTACTCTCTTGCGCTGCGTCCCAGCCTGATTTGTTGCCATACATAGGTAGCGTCCTGTGTCAGTCACCTGAGCCGAGTGGATGTACAAAGAGCCATCCTCTGTAAACGTGTATCTGCAAAAGTGAAATACAGAAATATACTAGATTAGTTTTAGTATTTGTATACTATACTACCAATCATTAACATAATGATATCAGAAACAAAAAGAGTGTGTTTGGTGTTACCTTGGGTTGTTTCCTGCCAATATAGCGCCATGTTTCCTCCACGTTACACGAGGTGGTGGGACACCACTGACGATACACTCGAGCACCGCTGGCTTGTTCATGTCAACTGACACGGTCTGAGAGCCGTCTTTGATGGTCGGCGCCACTGATCGGAGACAGTTTTATTTACACCTTTGTGATGAATTCAGCTCAGTAACTACTTGGGGGGGCTAAAATATTGCATCAAGTATTTTATGTCAGGAAGGACTTTTTTTTTTATCAGAAACAAGTGTAAGTACAAGTTGTGAGCGTACCATTAACAGCCAGGTTAAACTGGCGTGTGGTCTCTCCAGCAATGTTACTGGCCACGCAGGTATACTGAGCTCTGTCGCCGAGCTCGGCCATGTTGATCTGTAAGTAGCGGCCAGCAGACAGAACACGCACACGTGCAGAGGCCTGAAGAGTCAAAAAGAAAAAAACTCATGATTACACTGTATCTAACTCAAGTAGAGACGTTTTGTTTGAGCTTTGACCTGCAGTGGTTGACCATCTCTGAGCCAGGTAAGAGTTGGCGGTGGAACGGCGTCTGACTTGCACTCCAGAGTCACTTGTCTGTTCTGCAGCACAGACACGTCCTGAGGTTTGCTCTCCCCTGCGATGTTGGGGGGAACTGATGCAGACAAAAAACAGAACTCTCAAATATGCCAGTTTTATTAAATGTACAATGACCCATGGCTTGTTTTCTGAATTGTTATGAACACAAATGAAACGTTGAATAGATTCTACTTTGACTGACACCAACCATGCACTCGGACTAGAAACTCCTTGTCGTCATCTCCTGCTGGACTGTTGGCTAAACAGCTGTATCTGCCAGTGTCCTCCAGCTGAGTACACGTGGAAAAAAAGTGTGTGAGGAAAGTGTGCAGGAAAACATCCCGTGCAGCTGCGTTAAAGAATCAAAAACGCGAGTGATGGTCGTGGACCTGTGCTGAGGCCACCCGGAGCACTTCCCCTCCCCTGAGGAGACGCAGGCTGTCTGTCTGTGGGAGCGGGCGTCCATCTTTTAACCACGTCAGGGAGGGTGGAGGGATACCCGAGGCCTCACACTGAAGCTCCAGTACGTTGTTAACCACCACAGGTACTTCTGCTGCCACACCAGAGCCCCTGATGCGTGGTGGGTCTGTCAGACAAAACCACAGAACCTTTCTCCTCACATCCATGAGTTGACTGGGGAAACGATCAGTTAGATGTTCTTTCACTCACCGAGCACCTTCAGGTTGAAGGTACGGCTCGCTTGGCCGGCCGTGTTGTTAGCCACACAGGTGTAACGCCCTGTGTCATTCACCTGGGCCTGGGTGATCTGCGCAGTGCTGTTCAGGTTGAGGAATCTCAGATGAGCATCGGGAGAAAGGAACACCCCCTCTCTGAGCCAGGACACGGTGGGGGTTGGTGTCCCATCAGCGATACAGAGCAGAGACGCCAGGTTCCCCCTGACGACCGTCACATCTTCTGTACTTCCTGCTCCATCCAGACCTGGCGGGACTAAGAATGGACAAGTGATAATCATTAGTTAAGTAACAAACACTGGTCCTTAACGACTTAGAGTAGACAGGTTTCATCTCATATGTTTGGCAGAATATCGTAGTACAAAACTAGATAGAAAATGAAAAGAACAGGCTAAAACAAGTCAGCAGCAGAAATGATGTTTTACAGGAGCAGATGATGATAGCGAATACATAATCCACACAACCTGCCAATACGTTACTAGTAATGAAGCCAAAGCACCAAGTCGTGTCAATGGTAACAGTGAAAGAAGGTGCAGGAGATGAAAATGCCACGTGACAGGAAGTCTGACTGGGTACTGTGTGTAAAACAGTAAACTAATACAAATGAATGTTATGAACCTTCAGCATGGATTCTGTTGATGTGATGTTCCACATGTCCCCACTGCAGGTTTTCTGACTCACCGTGTATCTGCAGGTTATAATTCCTGTTGTTCACTCCCGCCCTGTTTGAGGCCACGCAGGTGTAGGTGCCCCCATCAGACACCTGGGTGCGTGTGATCCTGGCAGATACACACAACAAAAAAATAAATGTGAATACAACATCTAACCAATCTATCCAATCCCTGTTAAATCTGGTTAAAATAGATTTGGTGTTTTTAAACATTCAAAGGGGTTTTGTGCAGAATAAGTCTTCAAAAATGTGGTATTACATCAATATATTGGTCTCTTATCCCCATTTCCCCCACACTACATGCACAGGAAGATGTTGCAGCCCTGTCCACTGACCTACCGGAGCACCTGGCCGGCAGACAGGAGCGTAATGTGCGAGGACACAGGCAGAGGAGGCCGTTTCTCAGCCAGTTGAGCTGGGGAGGAGGAGAGCCTGTCGCAACACACTCGATGTTGACAGAACTGTCAAGGACTGTGATCAACTCCTCCGCGTTCTCACTGTTGCCCTCTATGAGAGGAGGCACTGCAGGAGCAAACGGAGAGAAAGATGAAAAATTGACACGGCCGCACAAATATCTGTGGCATTTAGGAAGCACATTAAACCGTATACCGTATACGTTCACATTGAATATCCTGTCCTCCTCGCCGGCACCGTTGGTGGCCACACAAGTGTACTTTCCACTGTCGGTGGTTTGAGCTGCGGTCACAGTCAGCGTGCTGCCGTCTGGACTGATCCTGGTGCGAACGCAACATCACGATTGTCACTGTCATCATCGCGCTTTTGTTTAAAAGGTTCAGGATGAGGGTTTGGGATGCATATACAGTATATCACACACACACCAACAGGGGGCAGCACATTACCAATTAGGCTGATGTGTCCTTGAGTTGAATATCTTTCTGAAACTGAACCCTGGTTTGTGTGTGTACCTGAAGCCCTCGATCCATGAACTGATGACTTCCCCATCCTTCAACCACTGGATAGTGGGGGTCGGTGTCCCCTGGGCTCGACAGACCAGCTGCACGCTTTCATTCTGTAGAACTCCAATCTCATTGGGCAGTTCAGATCCAGAGATACTGGGAGGGACTTCAGAAACAGTTGCCGGTGTCTCATGCGTATGTCGCAGGAAACGATTGTTGAAGAAGCTGAGCTAAGATGTACCTTGAATGGTGAGGTGGTAGTTCTTGCGTGCTTTGCCCTCCACGTTAGAGGCCACACACGTGTACGTGCCGCTGTCAGACAGCTGCGACCGTGCAATCTGGAGCTTGCTGCCCCCTGAGAAGATGTGCATTTCCAAAGAACTGGAGCTCTCTAAAAAGGATGAAATATTCAAAGTGAGTCATCGAGTGAACGGAATGTAACACTGAACCTCTCAGTCCGTGTTCTTAAGAGTGACTTCAGTGCGGCTCACCGATGGGGTGTCCATTCTTCAACCAGGTGAGGCTGGGAGGAGGGATCCCCGCAGCGTCACAGGCAAACGTGACTGGGTTGCTGATGGTTTCCACAACTCTCTCCTCTGCTGGGCCATCGATACTGGGAGGGACTGAAAGCATGTGCAAAAAGATTTTGTCTTGAATAAAAATAAACGGTTCCAAAAACATAGTGTGTTTTTAATTATGGTCTCAAGGTCAATACCATAAATATTCAAGTGGAAGTTCTTGTCCACCTGTCCAGCAATGTTGGAGGCTTTGCACACGTATTGTCCAGTGTCAGACACCTGAGTCACAGTACAAGTTAAAGCAGAGAGATAATAGTAAATATTGTTATCACAATGTGTCCTAAAACCTGAGAGTCCTAAAAAGACTGCATTCACTCAGATGCTGAAAACCTCTGACCTCTGAGCTTCTGATCTCCAGCATCTGCCCGTCTGCCAGCACGCGCAGGTCGTCAGATTCTGTCACCATCCTGCCGTTCTTGTACCAGGTGACGGTGGGAGGAGGAACAGCATTGGACTCACACTCCAGAGTCACAGATTTCCCAACAAGCACATTCATAAGCACAGGGGAGTCCCCACTGCTGTCACGGATACTGGGAGGAACTGGGAACAGGAGAACCACCACGGTATGTGATGAAGGCTAAAGGCAGCAGAGAGCAGATGTCGACGATGTGGACTGACCGAAAACCGTGAGGTAGATGTGTTTGTACGCCTCTCCTGCTGCGTTCATGGCCACACAGCTGTACTTTCCTCCATCTGATACTTTTGCCTTAAGGAGCTGCAGAGTACGACCACCTGGAGACACACATGGAATCACAGTCACCGATTTAGATATTGTGTCATTCATTATGACATCTTTGTTTATCAGATTTTGTCTGCGGTTAAAATCCCTCAGACTTGAGGCACTTTATATGATTATGAGAGAGATTTTTTGAAAATCTACAGACATTAAACCAAAACATTTAGAGAGTGGTGGAGCTTGGGAAATATTGGCCAATGGGGGCCTCTAAATGTCCTCTAGAGCAGGGGTGTCCCTGTTCTGGAGCATTACCTGGATGATGAGTGCGTTGGCGTTGGC
>NW_027614252.1:0-5000 GCF_965212315.1 Lampetra planeri
AACGATGCCCCGTAACGCACATGAGAGCAATCCGGGCCAATTTCTCCCGTTTGATGGGGTCTATGTGTAAAAATTTTGACTTTTTTGAGTGCACGTGCAAATCTGCTGGAAAAGCCTGTGGAAGTTTCACGGCGTTCGTACGATATTTGGCGACGCAAAAATGAGCAATTTCCCAGCTCGATGGAATTCGGCGCGAGAGAAACGATGCCCCGTAACGCACATGAGAGCAATCCCGGCCAATTTCTCCCGTTTGATGGGGTCTATGTGTAAAAATTTTGACTTTTTTGAGTGCACGTGCAAATCTGCTGAAAAAGCCTGTGGAAGTTTCACGGCGTTCGTACGATATTTGGCGACGCAAAAATGAGCGATTTCCCAGCTCGATGGAATTCGGAGCGAGAGAAACGATGCCCCGTAACGCACATGAGAGCAATCCCGGCCAATTTCTCCCCGTTTGATGGGGGTCTATGTGTACAAATTTTGACTTTTTTGAGTGCACGTGCAAATCTGCTGAAAAAGCCTGTGGAAGTTTCACGGCGTTCGTACGATATTTGGCGACGCAAAAATGAGCGATTTCCCAGCTCGAGAGAATTCGGCGCGAGAGAAACGATGCCCCGTAACGCACATGAGAGCAATCCGGGCCAATTTCTCCCGTTTGATGGGGTCTATGTGTAAAAATTTTGACTTTTTTGAGTGCACGTGCAAATCTGCTGAAAAAGCCTGTGGAAGTTTCACGGCGTTCGTACGATATTTGGCGACGCAAAAATGAGCGATTTCCCAGCTCGATGGAATTCGGCGCGAGAGAAACGATGCCCCGTAACGCACATGAGAGCAATCCGGGCCAATTTCTCCCGTTTGATGGGGTCTATGTGTAAAAATTTTGACTTTTTTGAGTGCAGGTGCAAATCTGCTGAAAAAGCCTGTGGAAGTTTCACGGCGTTCGTCTACGATATTTGGCGACGCAAAAATGAGCGATTTCCCAGCTCGAGAGAATTCGGCGCGAGAGAAACGATGCCCCGTAACGCACATGAGAGCAATCCGGCCAATTTCTCCCGTTTGATGGGGTCTATGTGTAAAAATTTTGACTTTTTTGAGTGCAGGTGCAAATCTGCTGGAAAAGCCTGTGGAAGTTTCACGGCGTTCGTACGATATTTGGCGACGCAAAAATGAGCGATTTCCCAGCTCGATGGAATTCGGAGCGAGAGAAACGATGCCCCGTAACGCACATGAGAGCAATCCCGGCCAATTTCTCCCGTTTGATGGGGTCTATGTGTACAAATTTTGACTTTTTTGAGTGCACGTGCCAATCTGCTGGAAAAGCCTGTGGAAGTTTCACGGCGTTCGTACGATATTTGGCGACGCAAAAATGAGCGATTTCCCAGCTCGATGGAATTCGGCGCGAGAGAAACGATGCCCCGTAACGCACATGAGAGCAATCCCGGCCAATTTCTCCCGTTTGATGGGGTCTATGTGTAAAAATTTGACTTTTTTGAGTGCACGTGCAAATCTGCTGAAAAAGCCTGTGGAAGTTTCACGGCGTTCGTACGATATTTGGCGACGCAAAAATGAGCGATTTCCCAGCTCGATGGAATTCGGAGCGAGAGAAACGATGCCCAGTAACGCACATGAGAGCAATCCCGGCCAATTTCTCCCGTTTGATGGGGTCTATGTGTAAAAATTTTGACTTTTTTGAGTGCACGTGCAAATCTGCTGAAAAAGCCTGTGGAAGTTTCACGGCGTTCGTACGATATTTGGCGACGCAAAAAATGAGCGATTTCCCAGCTCGATGGAATTCGGCGCGAGAGAAACGATGCCACCGTAACGCACATGAGAGCAATCCCGGCCATTTCTCCCGTTTGATGGGGTCTATGTGTACAAATTTTGACTTTTTGAGTGCACGTGCAAATCTGCTGAAAAAGCCTGTGAAGTTTCACGGCGTTCGTACGATATTTGGCGACGCATAAATGAGCGATTTCCCAGCTCGATGGAATTCGGAGCGAGAGAAACGATGCCCCGTAACGCACATGAGAGCAATCCCGGCCAATTTCTCCCGTTTGATGGGGTCTATGTGTAAAAATTTTGACTTTTTTGAGTGCAGGTGCAAATCTGCTGGAAAAGCCTGTGGAAGTTTCACGGCGTTCGTACGATATTTGGCGACGCAAAAATGAGCGATTTCCAAGCTCGATGGAATTCGGAGCGAGAGAAACGATGCCCCGTAACGCACATGAGAGCAATCCGGGCCAATTTCTCCCGTTTGATGGGGTCTATGTGTAAAAATTTTGACTTTTTTGAGTGCAGGTGCAAATCTGCTGAAAAAGCCTGTGGAAGTTTCACGGCGTTCGTACGATATTTGGCGACGCAAAAATGAGCGATTTCCCAGCTCGAGAGAATTCGGCGCGAGAGAAACGATGCCCCGTAACGCACATGAGAGCAATCCGGGCCAATTTCTCCCGTTTGATGGGGTCTATGTGTAAAAATTTTGACTTTTTTGAGTGCACGTGCAAATCTGCTGGAAAAGCCTGTGGAAGTTTCACGGCGTTCGTACGATATTTGGCGACGCAAAAATGAGCGATTTCCCAGCTCGATGGAATTCGGCGCGACAGAAACGATGCCCCGTAACGCACATGAGAGCAATCCGGGCCAATTTCTCCCGTTTGATGGGGTCTATGTGTAAAAATTTTGACTTTTTTGAGTGCAGGTGCAAATCTGCTGGAAAAGCCTGTGGAAGTTTCACGGCGTTCGTACGATATTTGGCGACGCAAAAATGAGCGATTTCCAAGCTCGATGGAATTCGGAGCGAGAGAAACGATGCCCCGTAACGCACATGAGAGCAATCCGGGCCAATTTCTCCCGTTTGATGGGGTCTATGTGTAAAAATTTTGACTTTTTTGAGTGCAGGTGCAAATCTGCTGAAAAAGCCTGTGGAAGTTTCACGGCGTTCGTACGATATTTGGCGACGCAAAAATGAGCGATTTCCCAGCTCGAGAGAATTCGGCGCGAGAGAAACGATGCCCCGTAACGCACATGAGAGCAATCCGGGCCAATTTCTCCCGTTTGATGGGGTCTATGTGTAAAAATTTTGACTTTTTTGAGTGCACGTGCAAATCTGCTGGAAAAGCCTGTGGAAGTTTCACGGCGTTCGTACGATATTTGGCGACGCAAAAATGAGCGATTTCCCAGCTCGATGGAATTCGGCGCGAGAGAAACGATGCCCCGTAACGCACATGAGAGCAATCCCGGCCAATTTCTCCCGTTTGATGGGGTCTATGTGTACAAATTTTGACTTTTTTGAGTGCACGTGCAAATCTGCTGAAAAAGCCTGTGGAAGTTTCACGGCGTTCGTACGATATTTGGCGACGCAAAAATGAGCGATTTCCCAGCTCGATGGAATTCGGAGCGAGAGAAACGATGCCCCGTAACGCACATGAGAGCAATCCCGGCCAATTTCTCCCGTTTGATGGGGTCTATGTGTACAAATTTTGACTTTTTTGAGTGCAGGTGCAAATCTGCTGAAAAAGCCTGTGGAAGTTTCACGGCGTTCGTACGATATTTGGCGACGCAAAAATGAGCGATTTCCCAGCTCGAGAGAATTCGGCGCGAGAGAAACGATGCCCCGTAACGCACATGAGAGCAATCCGGGCCAATTTCTCCCGTTTGATGGGGTCTATGTGTAAAAATTTTGACTTTTTTGAGTGCAGGTGCAAATCTGCTGGAAAAGCCTGTGGAAGTTTCACGGCGTTCGTACGATATTTGGCGACGCAAAAATGAGCGATTTCCAAGCTCGATGGAATTCGGAGCGAGAGAAACGATGCCCCGTAACGCACATGAGAGCAATCCGGGCCAATTTCTCCCGTTTGATGGGGTCTATGTGTAAAAATTTTGACTTTTTTGAGTGCAGGTGCAAATCTGCTGAAAAAGCCTGTGGAAGTTTCACGGCGTTCGTACGATATTTGGCGACGCAAAAATGAGCGATTTCCCAGCTCGAGAGAATTCGGCGCGAGAGAAACGATGCCCCGTAACGCACATGAGAGCAATCCGGGCCAATTTCTCCCGTTTGATGGGGTCTATGTGTAAAAATTTTGACTTTTTTGAGTGCACGTGCAAATCTGCTGGAAAAGCCTGTGGAAGTTTCACGGCGTTCGTACGATATTTGGCGACGCAAAAATGAGCGATTTCCCAGCTCGATGGAATTCGGCGCGAGAGAAACGATGCCCCGTAACGCACATGAGAGCAATCCCGGCCAATTTCTCCCGTTTGATGGGGTCTATGTGTAAAAATTTTGACTTTTTTGAGTGCACGTGCAAATCTGCTGAAAAAGCCTGTGGAAGTTTCACGGCGTTCGTACGATATTTGGCGACGCAAAAATGAGCGATTTCCCAGCTCGAGAGAATTCGGCGCGAGAGAAACGATGCCCCGTAACGCACATGAGAGCAATCCGGGCCAATTTCTCCCGTTTGATGGGGTCTATGTGTACAAATTTTGACTTTTTTGAGTGCACGTGCAAATCTGCTGAAAAAGCCTGTGGAAGTTTCACGGCGTTCGTACGATATTTGGCGACGCAAAAATGAGCGATTTCCCAGCTCGATGGAATTCGGCGCGACAGAAACGATGCCCCGTAACGCACATGAGAGCAATCCGGGCCAATTTCTCCCGTTTGATGGGGTCTATGTGTAAAAATTTTGACTTTTTTGAGTGCACGTGCAAATCTGCTGAAAAAGCCTGTGGAAGTTTCACGGCGTTCGTACGATATTTGGCGACGCAAAAATGAGCGATTTCCCAGCTCGAGAGAATTCGGCGCGAGAGAAACGATGCCCCGTAACGCACATGAGAGCAATCCGGGCCAATTTCTCCCGTTTGATGGGGTCTATGTGTAAAAATTTTGACTTTTTTGAGTGCAGGTGCAAATCTGCTGAAAAAGCCTGTGGAAGTTTCACGGCGTTCGTACGATATTTGGCGACGCAAAAATGAGCGATTTCCCAGCTCGATGGAATTCGGCGCGAGAG
>NW_027614252.1:15000-28424 GCF_965212315.1 Lampetra planeri
TACGATATTTGGCGACGCAAAAATGAGCGATTTCCAAGCTCGATGGAATTCGGAGCGAGAGAAACGATGCCCCGTAACGCACATGAGAGCAATCCGGGCCAATTTCTCCCGTTTGATGGGGTCTATGTGTAAAAATTTTGACTTTTTTGAGTGCAGGTGCAAATCTGCTGGAAAAGCCTGTGGAAGTTTCACGGCGTTCGTACGATATTTGGCGACGCAAAAATGAGCGATTTCCCAGCTCGATGGAATTCGGCGCGAGAGAAACGATGCCCCGTAACGCACATGAGAGCAATCCCGGCCAATTTCTCCCGTTTGATGGGGTCTATGTGTAAAAATTTTGACTTTTTTGAGTGCACGTGCAAATCTGCTGAAAAAGCCTGTGGAAGTTTCACGGCGTTCGTACGATATTTGGCGACGCAAAAATGAGCGATTTCCCAGCTCGATGGAATTCGGAGCGAGAGAAACGATGCCCCGTAACGCACATGAGAGCAATCCCGGCCAATTTCTCCCGTTTGATGGGGTCTATGTGTACAAATTTTGACTTTTTTGAGTGCACGTGCAAATCTGCTGAAAAAGCCTGTGGAAGTTTCACGGCGTTCGTACGATATTTGGCGACGCAAAAATGAGCGATTTCCCAGCTCGAGAGAATTCGGCGCGAGAGAAACGATGCCCCGTAACGCACATGAGAGCAATCCGGGCCAATTTCTCCCGTTTGATGGGGTCTATGTGTAAAAATTTTGACTTTTTTGAGTGCACGTGCAAATCTGCTGAAAAAGCCTGTGGAAGTTTCACGGCGTTCGTACGATATTTGGCGACGCAAAAATGAGCGATTTCCCAGCTCGATGGAATTCGGCGCGAGAGAAACGATGCCCCGTAACGCACATGAGAGCAATCCGGTCCAATTTCTCCCGTTTGATGGGGTCTATGTGTAAAAATTTTGACTTTTTTGAGTGCAGGTGCAAATCTGCTGAAAAAGCCTGTGGAAGTTTCACGGCGTTCGTACGATATTTGGCGACGCAAAAATGAGCGATTTCCCAGCTCGAGAGAATTCGGCGCGAGAGAAACGATGCCCCGTAACGCACATGAGAGCAATCCGGGCCAATTTCTCCCGTTTGATGGGGTCTATGTGTAAAAATTTTGACTTTTTTGAGTGCAGGTGCAAATCTGCTGGAAAAGCCTGTGGAAGTTTCACGGCGTTCGTACGATATTTGGCGACGCAAAAATGAGCGATTTCCCAGCTCGATGGAATTCGGCGCGAGAGAAACGATGCCCCGTAACGCACATGAGAGCAATCCGGGCCAATTTCTCCCGTTTGATGGGGTCTATGTGTACAAATTTTGACTTTTTTGAGTGCACGTGCAAATCTGCTGAAAAAGCCTGTGGAAGTTTCACGGCGTTCGTACGATATTTGGCGACGCAAAAATGAGCGATTTCCCAGCTCGATGGAATTCGGAGCGAGAGAAACGATGCCCCGTAACGCACATGAGAGCAATCCCGGCCAATTTCTCCCGTTTGATGGGGTCTATGTGTACAAATTTTGACTTTTTTGAGTGCACGTGCCAATCTGCTGGAAAAGCCTGTGGAAGTTTCACGGCGTTCGTACGATATTTGGCGACGCAAAAATGAGCGATTTCCCAGCTCGATGGAATTCGGCGCGACAGAAACGATGCCCCGTAACGCACATGAGAGCAATCCGGGCCAATTTCTCCCGTTTGATGGGGTCTATGTGTAAAAATTTTGACTTTTTTGAGTGCAGGTGCAAATCTGCTGGAAAAGCCTGTGGAAGTTTCACGGCGTTCGTACGATATTTGGCGACGCAAAAATGAGCGATTTCCAAGCTCGATGGAATTCGGAGCGAGAGAAACGATGCCCCGTAACGCACATGAGAGCAATCCGGGCCAATTTCTCCCGTTTGATGGGGTCTATGTGTAAAAATTTTGACTTTTTGGAGTGCAGGTGCAAATCTGCTGAAAAAGCCTGTGGAAGTTTCACGGCGTTCGTACGATATTTGGCGACGCAAAAATGAGCGATTTCCCAGCTCGAGAGAATTCGGCGCGAGAGAAACGATGCCCCGTAACGCACATGAGAGCAATCCGGGCCAATTTCTCCCGTTTGATGGGGTCTATGTGTAAAAATTTTGACTTTTTTGAGTGCACGTGCAAATCTGCTGGAAAAGCCTGTGGAAGTTTCACGGCGTTCGTACGATATTTGGCGACGCAAAAATGAGCGATTTCCCAGCTCGATGGAATTCGGCGCGAGAGAAACGATGCCCCGTAACGCACATGAGAGCAATCCCGGCCAATTTCTCCCGTTTGATGGGGTCTATGTGTAAAAATTTTGACTTTTTTGAGTGCACGTGCAAATCTGCTGGAAAAGCCTGTGGAAGTTTCACGGCGTTCGTACGATATTTGGCGACGCAAAAATGAGCGATTTCCCAGCTCGATGGAATTCGGCGCGACAGAAACGATGCCCCGTAACGCACATGAGAGCAATCCGGGCCAATTTCTCCCGTTTGATGGGGTCTATGTGTAAAAATTTTGACTTTTTTGAGTGCACGTGCAAATCTGCTGAAAAAGCCTGTGGAAGTTTCACGGCGTTCGTACGATATTTGGCGACGCAAAAATGAGCGATTTCCCAGCTCGAGAGAATTCGGCGCGAGAGAAACGATGCCCCGTAACGCACATGAGAGCAATCCGGGCCAATTTCTCCCGTTTGATGGGGTCTATGTGTACAAATTTTGACTTTTTTGAGTGCACGTGCAAATCTGCTGAAAAAGCCTGTGGAAGTTTCACGGCGTTCGTACGATATTTGGCGACGCAAAAATGAGCGATTTCCCAGCTCGATGGAATTCGGCGCGACAGAAACGATGCCCCGTAACGCACATGAGAGCAATCCGGGCCAATTTCTCCCGTTTGATGGGGTCTATGTGTAAAAATTTTGACTTTTTTGAGTGCACGTGCAAATCTGCTGAAAAAGCCTGTGGAAGTTTCACGGCGTTCGTACGATATTTGGCGACGCAAAAATGAGCGATTTCCCAGCTCGAGAGAATTCGGCGCGAGAGAAACGATGCCCCGTAACGCACATGAGAGCAATCCGGGCCAATTTCTCCCGTTTGATGGGGTCTATGTGTAAAAATTTTGACTTTTTTGAGTGCAGGTGCAAATCTGCTGGAAAAGCCTGTGGAAGTTTCACGGCGTTCGTACGATATTTGGCGACGCAAAAATGAGCGATTTCCCAGCTCGATGGAATTCGGAGCGAGAGAAACGATGCCCCGTAACGCACATGAGAGCAATCCCGGCCAATTTCTCCCGTTTGATGGGGTCTATGTGTACAAATTTTGACTTTTTTGAGTGCACGTGCCAATCTGCTGAAAAAGCCTGTGGAAGTTTCACGGCGTTCGTACGATATTTGGCGACGCAAAAATGAGCGATTTCCCAGCTCGATGGAATTCGGCGCGAGAGAAACGATGCCCCGTAACGCACATGAGAGCAATCCCGGCCAATTTCTCCCGTTTGATGGGGTCTATGTGTAAAAATTTTGACTTTTTTGAGTGCACGTGCAAATCTGCTGAAAAAGCCTGTGGAAGTTTCACGGCGTTCGTACGATATTTGGCGACGCAAAAATGAGCGATTTCCCAGCTCGATGGAATTCGGAGCGAGAGAAACGATGCCCCGTAACGCACATGAGAGCAATCCCGGCCAATTTCTCCCGTTTGATGGGGTCTATGTGTAAAAATTTTGACTTTTTTGAGTGCACGTGCAAATCTGCTGAAAAAGCCTGTGGAAGTTTCACGGCGTTCGTACGATATTTGGCGACGCAAAAATGAGCGATTTCCCAGCTCGAGAGAATTCGGCGCGAGAGAAACGATGCCCCGTAACGCACATGAGAGCAATCCGGGCCAATTTCTCCCGTTTGATGGGGTCTATGTGTAAAAATTTTGACTTTTTTGAGTGCACGTGCAAATCTGCTGGAAAAGCCTGTGGAAGTTTCACGGCGTTCGTACGATATTTGGCGACGCAAAAATGAGCGATTTCCCAGCTCGATGGAATTCGGCGCGACAGAAACGATGCCCCGTAACGCACATGAGAGCAATCCGGGCCAATTTCTCCCGTTTGATGGGGTCTATGTGTAAAAATTTTGACTTTTTTGAGTGCAGGTGCAAATCTGCTGAAAAAGCCTGTGGAAGTTTCACGGCGTTCGTACGATATTTGGCGACGCAAAAATGAGCGATTTCCCAGCTCGAGAGAATTCGGCGCGAGAGAAACGATGCCCCGTAACGCACATGAGAGCAATCCGGGCCAATTTCTCCCGTTTGATGGGGTCTATGTGTACAAATTTTGACTTTTTTGAGTGCACGTGCAAATCTGCTGAAAAAGCCTGTGGAAGTTTCACGGCGTTCGTACGATATTTGGCGACGCAAAAATGAGCGATTTCCCAGCTCGATGGAATTCGGCGCGAGAGAAACGATGCCCCGTAACGCACATGAGAGCAATCCGGGCCAATTTCTCCCGTTTGATGGGGTCTATGTGTAAAAATTTTGACTTTTTTGAGTGCAGGTGCAAATCTGCTGAAAAAGCCTGTGGAAGTTTCACGGCGTTCGTACGATATTTGGCGACGCAAAAATGAGCGATTTCCCAGCTCGAGAGAATTCGGCGCGAGAGAAACGATGCCCCGTAACGCACATGAGAGCAATCCGGGCCAATTTCTCCCGTTTGATGGGGTCTATGTGTAAAAATTTTGACTTTTTTGAGTGCAGGTGCAAATCTGCTGGAAAAGCCTGTGGAAGTTTCACGGCGTTCGTACGATATTTGGCGACGCAAAAATGAGCGATTTCCCAGCTCGATGGAATTCGGAGCGAGAGAAACGATGCCCCGTAACGCACATGAGAGCAATCCCGGCCAATTTCTCCCGTTTGATGGGGTCTATGTGTACAAATTTTGACTTTTTTGAGTGCACGTGCCAATCTGCTGGAAAAGCCTGTGGAAGTTTCACGGCGTTCGTACGATATTTGGCGACGCAAAAATGAGCGATTTCCCAGCTCGATGGAATTCGGCGCGAGAGAAACGATGCCCCGTAACGCACATGAGAGCAATCCCGGCCAATTTCTCCCGTTTGATGGGGTCTATGTGTAAAAATTTTGACTTTTTTGAGTGCACGTGCAAATCTGCTGAAAAAGCCTGTGGAAGTTTCACGGCGTTCGTACGATATTTGGCGACGCAAAAATGAGCGATTTCCCAGCTCGATGGAATTCGGAGCGAGAGAAACGATGCCCCGTAACGCACATGAGAGCAATCCCGGCCAATTTCTCCCGTTTGATGGGGTCTATGTGTAAAAATTTTGACTTTTTTGAGTGCACGTGCAAATCTGCTGGAAAAGCCTGTGGAAGTTTCACGGCGTTCGTACGATATTTGGCGACGCAAAAATGAGCGATTTCCCAGCTCGAGAGAATTCGGCGCGAGAGAAACGATGCCCCGTAACGCACATGAGAGCAATCCGGGCCAATTTCTCCCGTTTGATGGGGTCTATGTGTAAAAATTTTGACTTTTTTGAGTGCACGTGCAAATCTGCTGGAAAAGCCTGTGGAAGTTTCACGGCGTTCGTACGATATTTGGCGACGCAAAAATGAGCGATTTCCCAGCTCGATGGAATTCGGCGCGAGAGAAACGATGCCCCGTAACGCACATGAGAGCAATCCCGGCCAATTTCTCCCGTTTGATGGGGTCTATGTGTACAAATTTTGACTTTTTTGAGTGCACGTGCAAATCTGCTGAAAAAGCCTGTGGAAGTTTCACGGCGTTCGTACGATATTTGGCGACGCAAAAATGAGCGATTTCCCAGCTCGATGGAATTCGGAGCGAGAGAAACGATGCCCCGTAACGCACATGAGAGCAATCCCGGCCAATTTCTCCCGTTTGATGGGGTCTATGTGTACAAATTTTGACTTTTTTGAGTGCAGGTGCAAATCTGCTGAAAAAGCCTGTGGAAGTTTCACGGCGTTCGTACGATATTTGGCGACGCAAAAATGAGCGATTTCCCAGCTCGAGAGAATTCGGCGCGAGAGAAACGATGCCCCGTAACGCACATGAGAGCAATCCGGGCCAATTTCTCCCGTTTGATGGGGTCTATGTGTAAAAATGTTGACTTTTTTGAGTGCAGGTGCAAATCTGCTGGAAAAGCCTGTGGAAGTTTCACGGCGTTCGTACGATATTTGGCGACGCAAAAATGAGCGATTTCCAAGCTCGATGGAATTCGGAGCGAGAGAAACGATGCCCCGTAACGCACATGAGAGCAATCCGGGCCAATTTCTCCCGTTTGATGGGGTCTATGTGTAAAAATTTTGACTTTTTTGAGTGCAGGTGCAAATCTGCTGGAAAAGCCTGTGGAAGTTTCACGGCGTTCGTACGATATTTGGCGACGCAAAAATGAGCGATTTCCCAGCTCGATGGAATTCGGCGCGAGAGAAACGATGCCCCGTAACGCACATGAGAGCAATCCCGGCCAATTTCTCCCGTTTGATGGGGTCTATGTGTAAAAATTTTGACTTTTTTGAGTGCACGTGCAAATCTGCTGAAAAAGCCTGTGGAAGTTTCACGGCGTTCGTACGATATTTGGCGACGCAAAAATGAGCGATTTCCCAGCTCGATGGAATTCGGAGCGAGAGAAACGATGCCCCGTAACGCACATGAGAGCAATCCCGGCCAATTTCTCCCGTTTGATGGGGTCTATGTGTACAAATTTTGACTTTTTTGAGTGCACGTGCAAATCTGCTGAAAAAGCCTGTGGAAGTTTCACGGCGTTCGTACGATATTTGGCGACGCAAAAATGAGCGATTTCCCAGCTCGAGAGAATTCGGCGCGAGAGAAACGATGCCCCGTAACGCACATGAGAGCAATCCGGGCCAATTTCTCCCGTTTGATGGGGTCTATGTGTACAAATTTTGACTTTTTTGAGTGCACGTGCAAATCTGCTGAAAAAGCCTGTGGAAGTTTCACGGCGTTCGTACGATATTTGGCGACGCAAAAATGAGCGATTTCCCAGCTCGATGGAATTCGGCGCGAGAGAAACGATGCCCCGTAACGCACATGAGAGCAATCCGGGCCAATTTCTCCCGTTTGATGGGGTCTATGTGTAAAAATTTTGACTTTTTTGAGTGCAGGTGCAAATCTGCTGAAAAAGCCTGTGGAAGTTTCACGGCGTTCGTACGATATTTGGCGACGCAAAAATGAGCGATTTCCCAGCTCGATGGAATTCGGAGCGAGAGAAACGATGCCCCGTAACGCACATGAGAGCAATCCCGGCCAATTTCTCCCGTTTGATGGGGTCTATGTGTACAAATTTTGACTTTTTTGAGTGCACGTGCCAATCTGCTGGAAAAGCCTGTGGAAGTTTCACGGCGTTCGTACGATATTTGGCGACGCAAAAATGAGCGATTTCCCAGCTCGATGGAATTCGGCGCGACAGAAACGATGCCCCGTAACGCACATGAGAGCAATCCGGGCCAATTTCTCCCGTTTGATGGGGTCTATGTGTAAAAATTTTGACTTTTTTGAGTGCAGGTGCAAATCTGCTGGAAAAGCCTGTGGAAGTTTCACGGCGTTCGTACGATATTTGGCGACGCAAAAATGAGCGATTTCCAAGCTCGATGGAATTCGGAGCGAGAGAAACGATGCCCCGTAACGCACATGAGAGCAATCCGGGCCAATTTCTCCCGTTTGATGGGGTCTATGTGTACAAATTTTGACTTTTTTGAGTGCAGGTGCAAATCTGCTGAAAAAGCCTGTGGAAGTTTCACGGCGTTCGTACGATATTTGGCGACGCAAAAATGAGCGATTTCCCAGCTCGAGAGAATTCGGCGCGAGAGAAACGATGCCCCGTAACGCACATGAGAGCAATCCGGGCCAATTTCTCCCGTTTGATGGGGTCTATGTGTAAAAATTTTGACTTTTTTGAGTGCAGGTGCAAATCTGCTGGAAAAGCCTGTGGAAGTTTCACGGCGTTCGTACGATATTTGGCGACGCAAAAATGAGCGATTTCCAAGCTCGATGGAATTCGGAGCGAGAGAAACGATGCCCCGTAACGCACATGAGAGCAATCCGGGCCAATTTCTCCCGTTTGATGGGGTCTATGTGTAAAAATTTTGACTTTTTTGAGTGCAGGTGCAAATCTGCTGGAAAAGCCTGTGGAAGTTTCACGGCGTTCGTACGATATTTGGCGACGCAAAAATGAGCGATTTCCCAGCTCGATGGAATTCGGCGCGAGAGAAACGATGCCCCGTAACGCACATGAGAGCAATCCCGGCCAATTTCTCCCGTTTGATGGGGTCTATGTGTAAAAATTTTGACTTTTTTGAGTGCACGTGCAAATCTGCTGAAAAAGCCTGTGGAAGTTTCACGGCGTTCGTACGATATTTGGCGACGCAAAAATGAGCGATTTCCCAGCTCGATGGAATTCGGAGCGAGAGAAACGATGCCCCGTAACGCACATGAGAGCAATCCCGGCCAATTTCTCCCGTTTGATGGGGTCTATGTGTACAAATTTTGACTTTTTTGAGTGCACGTGCAAATCTGCTGAAAAAGCCTGTGGAAGTTTCACGGCGTTCGTACGATATTTGGCGACGCAAAAATGAGCGATTTCCCAGCTCGAGAGAATTCGGCGCGAGAGAAACGATGCCCCGTAACGCACATGAGAGCAATCCGGGCCAATTTCTCCCGTTTGATGGGGTCTATGTGTAAAAATTTTGACTTTTTTGAGTGCACGTGCAAATCTGCTGAAAAAGCCTGTGGAAGTTTCACGGCGTTCGTACGATATTTGGCGACGCAAAAATGAGCGATTTCCCAGCTCGATGGAATTCGGCGCGAGAGAAACGATGCCCCGTAACGCACATGAGAGCAATCCGGGCCAATTTCTCCCGTTTGATGGGGTCTATGTGTAAAAATTTTGACTTTTTTGAGTGCAGGTGCAAATCTGCTGAAAAAGCCTGTGGAAGTTTCACGGCGTTCGTACGATATTTGGCGACGCAAAAATGAGCGATTTCCCAGCTCGAGAGAATTCGGCGCGAGAGAAACGATGCCCCGTAACGCACATGAGAGCAATCCGGGCCAATTTCTCCCGTTTGATGGGGTCTATGTGTAAAAATTTTGACTTTTTTGAGTGCAGGTGCAAATCTGCTGGAAAAGCCTGTGGAAGTTTCACGGCGTTCGTACGATATTTGGCGACGCAAAAATGAGCGATTTCCCAGCTCGATGGAATTCGGCGCGAGAGAAACGATGCCCCGTAACGCACATGAGAGCAATCCGGGCCAATTTCTCCCGTTTGATGGGGTCTATGTGTACAAATTTTGACTTTTTTGAGTGCACGTGCAAATCTGCTGAAAAAGCCTGTGGAAGTTTCACGGCGTTCGTACGATATTTGGCGACGCAAAAATGAGCGATTTCCCAGCTCGATGGAATTCGGAGCGAGAGAAACGATGCCCCGTAACGCACATGAGAGCAATCCCGGCCAATTTCTCCCGTTTGATGGGGTCTATGTGTACAAATTTTGACTTTTTTGAGTGCACGTGCCAATCTGCTGGAAAAGCCTGTGGAAGTTTCACGGCGTTCGTACGATATTTGGCGACGCAAAAATGAGCGATTTCCCAGCTCGATGGAATTCGGCGCGACAGAAACGATGCCCCGTAACGCACATGAGAGCAATCCGGGCCAATTTCTCCCGTTTGATGGGGTCTATGTGTAAAAATTTTGACTTTTTTGAGTGCAGGTGCAAATCTGCTGGAAAAGCCTGTGGAAGTTTCACGGCGTTCGTACGATATTTGGCGACGCAAAAATGAGCGATTTCCAAGCTCGATGGAATTCGGAGCGAGAGAAACGATGCCCCGTAACGCACATGAGAGCAATCCGGGCCAATTTCTCCCGTTTGATGGGGTCTATGTGTAAAAATTTTGACTTTTTGGAGTGCAGGTGCAAATCTGCTGAAAAAGCCTGTGGAAGTTTCACGGCGTTCGTACGATATTTGGCGACGCAAAAATGAGCGATTTCCCAGCTCGAGAGAATTCGGCGCGAGAGAAACGATGCCCCGTAACGCACATGAGAGCAATCCGGGCCAATTTCTCCCGTTTGATGGGGTCTATGTGTAAAAATTTTGACTTTTTTGAGTGCACGTGCAAATCTGCTGGAAAAGCCTGTGGAAGTTTCACGGCGTTCGTACGATATTTGGCGACGCAAAAATGAGCAATTTCCCAGCTCGATGGAATTCGGCGCGAGAGAAACGATGCCCCGTAACGCACATGAGAGCAATCCCGGCCAATTTCTCCCGTTTGATGGGGTCTATGTGTAAAAATTTTGACTTTTTTGAGTGCACGTGCAAATCTGCTGAAAAAGCCTGTGGAAGTTTCACGGCGTTCGTACGATATTTGGCGACGCAAAAATGAGCGATTTCCCAGCTCGATGGAATTCGGAGCGAGAGAAACGATGCCCCGTAACGCACATGAGAGCAATCCCGGCCAATTTCTCCCGTTTGATGGGGTCTATGTGTACAAATTTTGACTTTTTTGAGTGCACGTGCAAATCTGCTGAAAAAGCCTGTGGAAGTTTCACGGCGTTCGTACGATATTTGGCGACGCAAAAATGAGCGATTTCCCAGCTCGAGAGAATTCGGCGCGAGAGAAACGATGCCCCGTAACGCACATGAGAGCAATCCGGGCCAATTTCTCCCGTTTGATGGGGTCTATGTGTAAAAATTTTGACTTTTTTGAGTGCACGTGCAAATCTGCTGAAAAAGCCTGTGGAAGTTTCACGGCGTTCGTACGATATTTGGCGACGCAAAAATGAGCGATTTCCCAGCTCGATGGAATTCGGCGCGAGAGAAACGATGCCCCGTAACGCACATGAGAGCAATCCGGGCCAATTTCTCCCGTTTGATGGGGTCTATGTGTAAAAATTTTGACTTTTTTGAGTGCAGGTGCAAATCTGCTGAAAAAGCCTGTGGAAGTTTCACGGCGTTCGTACGATATTTGGCGACGCAAAAATGAGCGATTTCCCAGCTCGAGAGAATTCGGCGCGAGAGAAACGATGCCCCGTAACGCACATGAGAGCAATCCGGGCCAATTTCTCCCGTTTGATGGGGTCTATGTGTAAAAATTTTGACTTTTTTGAGTGCAGGTGCAAATCTGCTGGAAAAGCCTGTGGAAGTTTCACGGCGTTCGTACGATATTTGGCGACGCAAAAATGAGCGATTTCCCAGCTCGATGGAATTCGGAGCGAGAGAAACGATGCCCCGTAACGCACATGAGAGCAATCCCGGCCAATTTCTCCCGTTTGATGGGGTCTATGTGTACAAATTTTGACTTTTTTGAGTGCACGTGCCAATCTGCTGGAAAAGCCTGTGGAAGTTTCACGGCGTTCGTACGATATTTGGCGACGCAAAAATGAGCGATTTCCCAGCTCGATGGAATTCGGCGCGAGAGAAACGATGCCCCGTAACGCACATGAGAGCAATCCCGGCCAATTTCTCCCGTTTGATGGGGTCTATGTGTAAAAATTTTGACTTTTTTGAGTGCACGTGCAAATCTGCTGAAAAAGCCTGTGGAAGTTTCACGGCGTTCGTACGATATTTGGCGACGCAAAAATGAGCGATTTCCCAGCTCGATGGAATTCGGAGCGAGAGAAACGATGCCCCGTAACGCACATGAGAGCAATCCCGGCCAATTTCTCCCGTTTGATGGGGTCTATGTGTAAAAATTTTGACTTTTTTGAGTGCACGTGCAAATCTGCTGAAAAAGCCTGTGGAAGTTTCACGGCGTTCGTACGATATTTGGCGACGCAAAAATGAGCGATTTCCCAGCTCGATGGAATTCGGCGCGAGAGAAACGATGCCCCGTAACGCACATGAGAGCAATCCCGGCCAATTTCTCCCGTTTGATGGGGTCTATGTGTACAAATTTTGACTTTTTTGAGTGCACGTGCAAATCTGCTGAAAAAGCCTGTGGAAGTTTCACGGCGTTCGTACGATATTTGGCGACGCAAAAATGAGCGATTTCCCAGCTCGATGGAATTCGGAGCGAGAGAAACGATGCCCCGTAACGCACATGAGAGCAATCCCGGCCAATTTCTCCCGTTTGATGGGGTCTATGTGTAAAAATTTTGACTTTTTTGAGTGCAGGTGCAAATCTGCTGGAAAAGCCTGTGGAAGTTTCACGGCGTTCGTACGATATTTGGCGACGCAAAAATGAGCGATTTCCAAGCTCGATGGAATTCGGAGCGAGAGAAACGATGCCCCGTAACGCACATGAGAGCAATCCGGGCCAATTTCTCCCGTTTGATGGGGTCTATGTGTAAAAATTTTGACTTTTTTGAGTGCAGGTGCAAATCTGCTGAAAAAGCCTGTGGAAGTTTCACGGCGTTCGTACGATATTTGGCGACGCAAAAATGAGCGATTTCCCAGCTCGAGAGAATTCGGCGCGAGAGAAACGATGCCCCGTAACGCACATGAGAGCAATCCGGGCCAATTTCTCCCGTTTGATGGGGTCTATGTGTAAAAATTTTGACTTTTTTGAGTGCACGTGCAAATCTGCTGGAAAAGCCTGTGGAAGTTTCACGGCGTTCGTACGATATTTGGCGACGCAAAAATGAGCGATTTCCCAGCTCGATGGAATTCGGCGCGACAGAAACGATGCCCCGTAACGCACATGAGAGCAATCCGGGCCAATTTCTCCCGTTTGATGGGGTCTATGTGTAAAAATTTTGACTTTTTTGAGTGCAGGTGCAAATCTGCTGGAAAAGCCTGTGGAAGTTTCACGGCGTTCGTACGATATTTGGCGACGCAAAAATGAGCGATTTCCAAGCTCGATGGAATTCGGAGCGAGAGAAACGATGCCCCGTAACGCACATGAGAGCAATCCGGGCCAATTTCTCCCGTTTGATGGGGTCTATGTGTAAAAATTTTGACTTTTTTGAGTGCAGGTGCAAATCTGCTGAAAAAGCCTGTGGAAGTTTCACGGCGTTCGTACGATATTTGGCGACGCAAAAATGAGCGATTTCCCAGCTCGAGAGAATTCGGCGCGAGAGAAACGATGCCCCGTAACGCACATGAGAGCAATCCGGGCCAATTTCTCCCGTTTGATGGGGTCTATGTGTAAAAATTTTGACTTTTTTGAGTGCACGTGCAAATCTGCTGGAAAAGCCTGTGGAAGTTTCACGGCGTTCGTACGATATTTGGCGACGCAAAAATGAGCGATTTCCCAGCTCGATGGAATTCGGCGCGAGAGAAACGATGCCCCGTAACGCACATGAGAGCAATCCCGGCCAATTTCTCCCGTTTGATGGGGTCTATGTGTACAAATTTTGACTTTTTTGAGTGCACGTGCAAATCTGCTGAAAAAGCCTGTGGAAGTTTCACGGCGTTCGTACGATATTTGGCGACGCAAAAAT
>NW_027614253.1:0-28406 GCF_965212315.1 Lampetra planeri
CCAAAAAATCACGTTTTTGCCCAAAAATCACATTTTTGCCCAAAAATCACGTTTTTGCCCAAAAATCACGTTTTTGGCCCCAAATCACGTTTTTGCCCAAAAATCACGTTTTTGCCCAAAAATCACGTTTTTGCCCAAAAATCACGTTTTTGTCCAAAAATCACGTTTTTGCCCAAAAATCACGTTTTTGCCCAAAAATCACGTTTTTGCCCCAAATCACGTTTTTGCCCAAAAAACACGTTTTTGGCCCCAAATCACGTTTTTGCCTAAAAATCACGTTTTTGCCCAAAAATCACGTTTTTGGCCCAAAAGTCACGTTTTTGCCGAAAAATCACGTTTTTGCCCAAAAATCACGTTTTTGGACCCAAATCACGTTTTTGCCCAAAAAACACGTTTTTGGCCCCAAGTCACGTTTTTTGCCCAAAAATCACGTTTTTGCCCAAAAATCACGTTTTTGCCTAAAAATCACGTTTTTGGCCCCAAATCACGTTTTTGCCCAAAAATCACGTTTTTTGCCCAAAAATCACGTTTTTGCCCAAAAATCACGTTTTTGCCCAAAAATCACGTTTTTGCCCAAAAATCACGTTTTTGCCCAAAAATCACGTTTTTGCCCAAAAATCACGTTTTTGGCCCCAAATCACGTTTTTTGCCCAAAAATCACGTTTTTGCCCAAAAATCACGTTTTTGGCCCCAAATCACGTTTTTGCCCAAAAATCACGTTTTTGCCCCCAAATCACGTTTTTGGCCCCAAATCACGTTTTTGCCAAAAAATCACGTTTTTGCCCAAAAATCACGTTTTTGTCCAAAAATCACGTTTTTTGGCCCCAAATCACGTTTTTTGCCCAAAAATTCAACGTTTTTGCCCCCAAATCACGTTTTTTGCCCCCAAATCACGTTTTTGGCCCCAAATCACGTTTTTGCCCAAAAATCACGTTTTTGCCCAAAAATCACGTTTTTGGCCCCAAATCACGTTTTTGCCCAAAAATCACGTTTTTGCCCCCAAATCACGTTTTTGGCCCCAAATCACGTTTTTGCCAAAAAATCACGTTTTTGCCCAAAAATCACGTTTTTGTCCAAAAATCACGTTTTTGGCCCCAAATCACGTTTTTGCCCAAAATTCACGTTTTTGCCCCCAAATCACGTTTTTGCCCCCAAATCACGTTTTTGTCCAAAAATCACGTTTTTGCCCAAAAATCACGTTTTTGCCCAAAAATCACGTTTTTGGCCCCAAATCACGTTTTTGCCCAAAAATCACGTTTTTGCCCCCAAATCACGTTTTTGCCCCCCAAATCACGTTTTTGCCCAAAAAATCACGTTTTTGCCCCCAAATCACGTTTTTGCCCCCAAATCACGTTTTTGGACCCAAATCACGTTTTTGCCCAAAAAACACGTTTTTGGCCCCAAATCACGTTTTTGCCCAAAAATCACGTTTTTGCCCAAAAATCACGTTTTTGGCCCCAAGTCACGTTTTTGCCCAAAAATCACGTTTTTGCCCAAAAATCACGTTTTTGCCCAAAAATCACGTTTTTGGCCCCAAATCACGTTTTTGCCCAAAAATCACGTTTTTGGCCAAAAATCACGTTTTTGGCCCCAAATCACGTTTTTTGCCCAAAAATCACGTTTTTGCCCAAAAATCACGTTTTTTGCCCAAAAATCACGTTTTTGGCCCCAAATCACGTTTTTGCCCAAAAATCACGTTTTAGCCCAAAAATCACGTTTTTGGCCCCAAATCACGTTTTTGCCCAAAAATCACGTTTTTGCCCCCAAATCACGTTTTTGCCCCCAAATCACGTTTTTTGCCCAAAAATCACGTTTTTTGCCCCCAAATCACGGTTTTGGCCCGGAAAGTGGCCCGGAAAGTGGCCCGGAAAGTGGCCCGGAAAGTGGCCCGGAAAGTGGCCCGGAAAGTGGCCCGGAAAGTGGCCCGGAAAGTGGCCCGGAAAGTGGCACGGAAAGTGGCCCGGAAAGTGGCCTGGAAAGTGGCCCGGAAAGTGGCCCGGAAGGGGCCTGGAAGGGGCCCGGAAGGGGCCCGGAAGTGGCCCGGAAAGTGGCCCGGAAAGTGGCCCGGAAAGTGGCCCGGAAAGTGGCCCGGAAAGTGGCCAGGAAAGTGGCCCGGAAGTGGCCCGGAAAGTGGCCCGGAAAGTGGCCCGGAAAGTGGCCCGGAAAGTGGCCCGGAAGGGGCCCGGAAGGGGCCCGGAAGGGGCCCGGAAAGTGGCCCGGAAAGTGGCCCGGAAAGTGGCCCGGAAAGTGACGCGGAAAGTGGCCCGGAAAGTGGCCCGGAAAGTGGCCCGGAAAGTGGCCCGGAAAGTGGCCCGGAAAGTGGCCCGGAAAGTGGCCCGGAAAGTGGCCCGGGAAAGTGGCCCGGAAAGTGGCCCAGAAAGTGGCCCGGAAAGTGGCCCGGAAAGTGGCCCGGAAAGTGGCCCGGAAAGTGGCCCGGAAAGTGGCCCGGAAAGTGGCTCGGAAAGTGGCCCGCAAAGTGGCCCGGAAAGTGGCCCGGAAAGTGGCCCGGAAAGTGGCCCGGAAAGTGGCCCGGAAAGTGGCCAGAAAGTGGCCTGGAAAGTGGCCCGGAAAGTTGCCCGGAAAGTGGCCCGGAAAGTGGCCCGGAAGTGGCTCGGAAGTGGCCCGGAAAGTGGCCCGGAAAGTGGCGCGGAAAGTGGCCCGGAAAGTGGCCCGGAAAGTGGCCCGGAAAGTGGCCCCGGAAAGTGGCCCGGAAAGTGGCCCGGAAAGTGGCCCGGAAAGTGGCGCGGAAAGTGGCCCGGAAAGTGGCCCGGAAAGTGGCCCGGAAAGTGGACCGGAAAGTGGCCCGGAAAGTGGCCCGGAAAGTGGCCCGGAAAGTGGCCCGGAAAGTGGCCCGGAAAGTGGCCCGGAAAGTGGCCCGGAAAGTGGCCCGGAAAGTGGCCCGGAAGTGGCCCGGAAGTGGCCCGGAAAGTGGCCCGGAAAGTGGCCCGGAAAGTGGCCCGGAAAGTGGCCCTGAAAGTGGCCCGGAAAGTGGCCCGGAAAGTGGCCCGGAAAATGGCCCAAAAAGTGGCCCGGAAAAGTGGCCCGGAAAGTTGCCCGGAAAGTGGCCCGGAAAGTGGCCCGGAAAGTGGCCCAGAAAGTGGCCCGGAAGTGGCCCCGAAGTGGCCCGGAAATTGGCCCGGAAAGTGGCCCGGAAAGTGGCCCGGAAAGTGGCCCGGAAAGTAACCCGGAAAGTGGCCCGGAAAGTGGCCCAGAAAGTGGCCCGGAAAGTGGCCCGGAAAGTGGCCCGGAAAGTGGCCCGGAAAGTGGCCCGGAAGGGGCCTGGAAGGGGCCCGGAAGGGGCCCGGAAGTGGCCCGGAAAGTGGCCCGGAAAGTGGCCCGGAAAGTGGCCCGGAAAGTGGCACGGAAAGTGGCCAGGAAAGTGGCCCGGAAGTGGCCCGGAAAGTGGCCCGGAAAGGTGGCCCGGAAAGTGGCCCGGAAAGTGGCCCGGAAGGGGCCCGGAAGGGGCCCGGAAGGGGCCCGGAAAGTGGCCCGGAAAGTGGCCCGGAAAGTGGCCCGGAAAGTGGCCTGGAAAGAGGCCCGGAAAGTGGCCCGGAAAGTGGCCCGGAAAGTGGCCCGGAAAGTGGCCCGGAAAGTGGCCCGGAAAGAGGCCCGGAAAGTGGCCCGGAAAGTGGCCCGGAAAGTGGCCCGGAAAATGGCCCGGAAAGTGGCCCGGAAAGGGGCCCGGAAAGTGGCCCGGAAAGTGGCCCGGAAAGTGGCCCGGAAAGTGGCCCGGAAAGTGGTCCGGAAAGTGGCCCGGGAAAGTGGCCCGGAAAGTGGCCCGGAAAGTGGCCCGGAAAGTGGCCCGGAAAGTGGCCCGGAAAGTGGCCTGGAAAGTGGCCCGGAAAGTGGATCGGAAAGTGGCCCGGAAAGTGGCCCGGAAAGTGGCTCGGAAAGTGGCCCGGAAAGTGGCCCGGAAGTGGCCCGGAAGTGGCCCGGAAGTGGCCCGGAAAGTGGCGCGGAAAGTGGCCCGGAAAGTGGCCCGGAAAGTGGCCCGGAAAGTGGCCCGGAAAGTGGCCCGGAAAGTGGCCCGGAAAATGGCCCAAAAAGTGGCCCGGAAAGTGGCCCGGAAAGTTGCCCGGAAAGTGGCCCGGAAAGTGGCCCGGAAAGTGGCCCGGAAAGTGGCCCGGAAAGTGGCCCGGAAAGAGGCCCGGAAAGTGGCCCGGAAAGTGGCCCGGAAAGTGGCCCGGAAAGTGGCCCGGAAAGTGGCCCGGAAAGAGGCCCGGAAAGTGGCCCGAAAGTGGCCCGGAAAGTGGCCCGGAAAATGGCCCGGAAAGTGGCCCGGAAAGGGGCCCGGAAAGTGGCCCGGAAAGTGGCCCGGAAAGTGGCCCGGAAAGTGGCCCGGAAAGTGGCCCGGAAAGTGGCCCGGAAAGTGGCCCGGAAAGTGGCCCGGAAAGTGGCCCGGAAAGTGGCCCGGAAAGTGGCCCGGAAAGTGGCCCGGAAAGTGGCCCGGAAAGTGGCCCGGAAAGTGGCCTGGAAAGTGGCCCGGAAAGTGGATCGGAAAGTGGCCCGGAAAGTGGCCCGGAAAGTGGCTCGGAAAGTGGCCGGAAAGTGGCCCGGAAGTGGCCCGGAAGTGGCCCGGAAGTGGCCCGGAAAGTGGCGCGGAAAGTGGCCCAGAAAGTGGCCCGGAAAGTGGCCCGGAAAGTGGCCCGGAAAGTGGCCCGGAAAGTGGCCCGGAAAGTGGCCCGGAAAGTGGCCCGGAAAGTGGCCCGGAAAGTGGCGCGGAAAGTGGCCCGGAAAGTGGCCCGGAAAGTGGCCTGGAAAGTGGCCCAGAAAGTGGCCCGGAAAGTGGCCCGGAAAGTGGCCCGGAAAGTGGCCCGGAAAGTGGCCCGGAAAGTGGCCCGGAAAGTGGCCCGGAAGTGGCCCGGAAGTGGCCCGGAAAGTGGCCCGGAAAGTGGCGCGGAAAGTGGCCCGGAAAGTGGCCCGGAAAGTGGCCCGGAAAGTGGCCCGGAAAGTGGCCCGGAAAGTGGCCCGGAAAGTGGCCCGGAAAGTGGCCCGGAAAGTGGCCCGGAAAGTGGCCTGGAAAGTGGCCCGGAAAAGTGGCCCGGAAAGTGGCCCGGAAAGTGGCCTGGAAAGTTGCCCGGAAAGTGGCCCGGAAAGTGGCCCGGAAGTGGCCCGGAAGTGGCCCGGAAAGTGGCCCGGAAAGTGGCCCGGAAAGTGGAACGAAAAGTGGCCCTGAAAGTGGCCTGGAAAGTGGCCCGGAAAGTGGCCCGGAAAATGGCCCAAAAAGTGGCCCGGAAAGTGGCCCGGAAAGTTGCCCGGAAAGTGGCCCGGAAAGTGGCCCGGAAAGTGGCCGGCAAAGTGGCCCAGAAGTGGCCCCGAAGTGGCCCGGAAATTGGCCCGGAAAGTGGCCCGGAAAGTGGCCCGGAAAGTGGCCCGGAAAGTAACCCGGAAAGTGGCCCGGAAAGTGGCCGGAAAGTGGCCCGGAAAGTGGCCCGGAAAGTGGCCCGGAAAGTGGCCCGGAAAGTGGCCCGGAAGGGGCCTGGAAGGGGCCCGGAAGGGGCCCGGAAGTGGCCCGGAAAGTGGCCCGGAAAGTGGCCCGGAAAGTGGCCCGGAAAGTGGCCCGGAAAGTGGCCAGGAAAGTGGCCCGGAAGTGGCCCGGAAAGTGGCCCGGAAAGTGGCCCGGAAAGAGGCCCGGAAAGTGGCCCGGAAAGTGGCCCGGAAAGTGGCCCGGAAAATGGCCCGGAAAGTGGCCCGGAAAGGGGCCCGGAAAGTGGCCCGGAAAGTGGCCCGGAAAGTGGCCCGGAAAGTGGCGCAGAAAGTGGCCCGGAAAGTGGCCCGGAAAGTGGCCCGGAAAGTGGCCCGGAAAGTGGCCCGGAAAGTGGCCCGGAAAGTGGCCCGGAAAGTGGCCCGGAAAGTGGCCCGGAAAGTGGCCCGGAAAGTGGCCCGGAAAGTGGCCCGGAAAGTGGCCCGGAAAGTGGCCCGGAAAGTGGCCCGGAAAGTGGCCCGGAAAGTGGCCCGGAAAGTGGCCCGGAAAGTGGCCCGGAAAGTGGCTCGGAAAGTGGCCCGGAAAGTGGCCCGGAAAGTGGCCCGGAAAGTGGCCCGGAAAGTGGCCCGGAAAGTGGCCCGGAAAGTGGCCCGGAAAGTGGCCCGGAAAGTGGCCCGGAAAGTGGCCCGGAAGTGGCCCGGAAGTGGCCCGGAAAGTGGCCCGGAAATGGCGCGGAAAGTGGCCCGGAAAGTGGCCCGGAAAGTGGCCCGGAAAGTGGCCCGGAAAGTGGCCCGGAAAGTGGCCCGGAAAGTGGCCCGGAAAGTGGCCCGGAAAGTGGCCCGGAAAGTGGCCCGGAAAGTGGCCCGGAAAGTGGCCCGGAAAGTGGCCCGGAAAGTGGCCCGGAAAGTGGCCCGGAAGTGGCCCGGAAGTGGCCCGGAAAGTGGCCCGGAAAGTGGCCCGGAAAGTGGCCCGGAAAGTGGCCCGGAAAGTGGCCTCGGAAAGTGGCCCGGAAAGTGGCCCGGAAAGTGGCCCGGAAAGTGGCCCGGAAAGTGGCCTGGAAAGTGGCCCGGAAAGTGGCCCGGAAAGTGGCCCGGAAAGTGGCCCGGAAAGTGGCCCGGAAAGTGGCCCGGAAAGTGGCCCGGAAGTGGCCCGGAAGTGGCCCGGAAAGTGGCCCGGAAAGTGGCGCGGAAAGTGGCCCGGAAAGTGGCCCGGAAAGTGGCCCGGAAAGTGGCCCGGAAAGTGGCCCGGAAAGTGGCGCGGAAAGTGGCCCGGAAAGTGGCCCGGAAAGTGGCCCGGAAAGTGGACCGGAAAGTGGCCCGGAAAGTGGCCCGGAAAGTGGCCCGGAAAGTGGCCCGGAAAGTGGCCCGGAAAGTGGCCCGGAAAGTGGCCCGGAAAGTGGCCCGGAAAGTGGCCCGAAAAAGTTGCCCGGAAAGTGGCCCGGAAAGTGGCCCGGAAAGTGGCCCGGAAAGTGGCCCGGAAGTGGTCCGGAAGCGGCCCGGAAAGTGGCCCGGAAAGTGGCCCGGAAAGTGGCCCGGAAAGTGGCCCGGAAAGTGGCCCTGAAAGTGGCCCGGAAAGTGGCCTGGAAAGTGGCCTGGAAAGTGGCCCGAAAAGTGGCCCGGAAAGTGGCCCGGAAAGTTGCCGTAAAGTGGCCCGGAAAGTGGCCCGGAAAGTGGCCCGGAAAGTGGCCCGGAAGTGGCCCGGAAGTGGCCCGGAAAGTGGCCCAGAAAATGGCCCGGAAAGTGGCCCGGAAAGTGGCCCGGAAAGTGGCTCGGAAAGTGGCCCGGAATGTGGCCCGGAAAGTGGCCCGGAAAGTGGCCCGGAAAGTGGCCGGAAAGTGGCCCGGAAAGTGGCCCGGAAAGTGGCCCGGAAGGGGCCCGGAAAGTGGCCCGGAAAGTGGCCCGGAAAGTGGCCCGGAAGTGGCCCGGAAAGTGGCCCAGAAAGTGGCCCGGAAGGGGCCCAGAAAGTGGCCCGGAAAGTGGCCCGGAAAGTGGCCCGGAAGGGGGCCCGGAAGGGGCCCGGAAAGTGGCCCGGAAAGTGGCCCGGAAAGTGGCCCGGAAAGTGGCCCGGAAAGTGGCCAGGAAAGTGGCCCGGAAAGTGGCCCGGAAAGTGGCCCCTAAAGTGGCTCGGAAGGGGCCCAGAAAGTGGCCCAGAAGGGGCCCGGAAGGGGGCCCGGAAAGTGGCTCGGAAAGTTGCCCGGAAAGTGGCCCAGAAAGTGGCCCGGAAAGTGGCCCGGAAAGTGGCCCGGAAAGTGGCCCGGAAATGGCGCGGAAAGTGGCCCGGAAAGTGGCCCGGAAAGTGGCCCGGAAAGTGGCCCGGAAAGTGGCCCGGAAAGTGGCCCGGAAAGTGGCCCGGAAAGTGGCCCGGAAAGTGGCCCGGAAAGTGGCCCGGAAAGTGGCCCGGAAAGTGGCCCGGAAAGTGGCCCGGAAAGTGGCCCGGAAAGTGGCCCGGAAGTGGCCCGGAAGTGGCCCGGAAAGTGGCCCGGAAAGTGGCCCGGAAAGTGGCCCGGAAAGTGGCCCGGAAAGTGGCTCGGAAAGTGGCCGGAAAGTGGCCCGGAAAGTGGCCCGGAAAGTGGCCCGGAAAGTGGCCTGGAAAGTGGCCCGGAAAGTGGCCCGGAAAGTGGCCCAGAAAGTGGCCCGGAAAGTGGCCCGGAAAGTGGCCCGGAAAGTGGCCCGGAAGTGGCCCGGAAGTGGCCCGGAAAGTGGCCCGGAAAGTGGCGCGGAAAGTGGCCCGGAAAGTGGCCCGGAAAGTGGCCCGGAAAGTGGCCCGGAAAGTGGCCCGGAAAGTGGCGCGGAAAGTGGCCCGGAAAGTGGCCCGGAAAGTGGCCCGGAAAGTGGACCGGAAAGTGGCCCGGAAAGTGGCCCGGAAAGTGGCCCGGAAAGTGGCCCGGAAAGTGGCCCGGAAAGTGGCCCGGAAAGTGGCCCGAAAGTGGCCCGGAAAGTGGCCCGAAAAAGTTGCCCGGAAAGTGGCCCGGAAAGTGGCCCGGAAAGTGGCCCGGAAAGTGGCCCGGAAGTGGTCCGGAAGCGGCCCGGAAAGTGGCCCGGAAAGTGGCCCGGAAAGTGGCCCGGAAAGTGGCCCGGAAAGTGGCCCTGAAAGTGGCCCGGAAAGTGGCCTGGAAAGTGGCCTGGAAAGTGGCCCGAAAAGTGGCCCGGAAAGTGGCCCGGAAAGTTGCCGTAAAGTGGCCCGGAAAGTGGCCCGGAAAGTGGCCCGGAAAGTGGCCCGGAAGTGGCCCGGAAGTGGCCCGGAAAGTGGCCCAGAAAATGGCCCGGAAAGTGGCCCGGAAAGTGGCCCGGAAAGTGGCTCGGAAAGTGGCCCGGAATGTGGCCCGGAAAGTGGCCCGGAAAGTGGCCCGGAAAGTGGCCCGGAAAGTGGCCCGGAAAGTGGCCCGGAAAGTGGCCCGGAAGGGGCCCGGAAAGTGGCCCGGAAAGTGGCCCGGAAAGTGGCCCGGAAGTGGCCCGGAAAGTGGCCCGGAAAGTGGCCCGGAAGGGGGCCCAGAAAGTGGCCCGGAAAGTGGCCCGGAAAGTGGCCCGGAAGGGGCCCGGAAGGGGCCCGGAAAGTGGCCCGGAAAGTGGCCCGGAAAGTGGCCCGGAAAGTGGCCCGGAAAGTGGCCAGGAAAGTGGCCCGGAAAGTGGCCCGGAAAGTGGCCCCTAAAGTGGCTCGGAAGGGGCCCAGAAAGTGGCCCAGAAGGGGCCCGGAAGGGGCCCGGAAAGTGGCTCGGAAAGTTGCCCGGAAAGTGGCCCAGAAAGTGGCCCGGAAAGTGGCCCGGAAAGTGGCCCGGAAAGTGGCTCGGAAAGTGGCCCGGAAAGTGGCCCGGAAAGTGGCCCGGAAAGTGGCCCGGAAAGTGGCCCGGAAAGTGGCCCTGAAAGTGGCCCGGAAGGGGCCCGGAAAGTGGCCCGGAAAGTGGCCCGGAAGGGGCCCGGAAAGTGGCCCGGAAAGTGGCCCAGGAAAGTGGCCCGGAAAGTGGCCCGGAAAGTGGCCCGGAAGGGGCCCGGAAAGTGGCCCGGAAAGTGGCCCGGAAAGTGGCCCGGAAAGTGGCCCGGAAGGGGCCCGGAAAGTGGCCCGGAAAGTGGCCCGGAAGTGGTCCGGAAAGTCGCCCGGAAAGTGGCCCGGAAAGGGGGCCGGAAAGTGGGCCGGAAAGTGGTCCGGAAAGTGGCCCGGAAAGTGGCCCGGAAAGTGGCCCGGAAAGTGGCCCGGAAAGTGGACCGGAAAGTGGCCCGGAAAGTGGCCCGGAAAGTGGCCCGGAAAGTGGCCCAGAAAGTGGCCCGGAAGTGGCCCGGAAAGTGGCCCGGAAAGTGGCCCGGAAAGTGGCCCAAAAAGTTGGCCCGAAAGTGGCCCAGAAGGGGCGCGGAAAGTGGCCCGGAAAGTGGCCCGGAAAGTGGCCCGGAAAGTGGCCCAGAAAGTGGCCCGGAAAGTGGCCCGGAAAGTGGCCCGGAAAGTGGCCCCGAAGGGGCCCGGAAAGTGGCCCGGAAAGTGGCCCGGAAAGTGGCCCGGAAAGTGGCCCGGAAAGTGGCCCGGGAAAGTGGCTCGGAAGGGGCCCGGAAAGTGGCCCAGAAGGGGCCCGGAAGGGGCCCGGAAAGTGGCTCGGAAAGTGGCCCGGAAAGTGGCCCGGAAAGTGGCCCGGAAAGTGGACCGGAAAGTGGCCCTGAAAGGTGGCCCGGAAGGGGCCCGGAAAGTGGCCCGGAAAGTGGCCCGGAAAGTGGCCCGGAAAGTGGCCCGGAAAGTGGCCCGGAAAGTGGCCCGGAAAGTGGCCCTGAAGGGGCCCAGAAGGGGCCCGGAAAGTGGCCCGGAAAGTGGCCCGGAAAGTGGCCCGGAAAGTGGCTCGGAAAGTGGCCCGGAAAGTGGCCCGGAAAGTGGCCCGGAAAGTGGCCCGGAAAGTGGCCCGGAAAGTGGCCCTGAAAGTGGTCCGGAAGGGGCCCGGAAAGTGGCCCGGAAAGTGGCCCGGAAGGGGCCCGGAAGGGGCCCGGAAAGTGGCCCGGAAAGTGGCCCAGAAAGTGGCCCGGAAAGTGGTCCGGAAAGTGGCCCGGAAGGGGCCCGGAAAGTGGCCCGGAAAGTGGCCCGGAAAGTGGCCCGGAAAGTGGCCCGGAAGGGGCCCGGAAGGGGCCCGGAAAGTGGCCCGGAAAGTGGCCCGGAAGGGGCCCGGAAAGTGGCCCGGAAAGTGGCCCGGAAAGTGGCCCGGAAAGTGGCCCGGAAAGTGGCCCGGAAAGTGGCCCGGAAAGTGGCTCGGAAGGGGCCCGGAAAGTGGCCCGGAAGGGGCCCGGAAGGGGCCCGGAAAGTGGCTCGGAAAGTGGCCCGGAAAGTGGCCCGGAAAGTGGCCCGGAAAGTGGCCCGGAAAGTGGCCCGGAAAGTGGCCCTGAAAGTGGCCCGGAAGGGGCCCAGAAAGTGGCCCGGAAAGTGGCCCGGAAGGGGCCCGGAAAGTGGCCCGGAAAGTAGCCCAGAAAGTGGCCCGGAAAGTGGCCCGGAAAGTGGCCCGGAAGGGGCCCGGAAAGTGGCCCGGAAAGTGGCTCGGAAGGGGCCCGGAAAGTGGCCCGGAAGGGGCCCGGAAGGGGCCCGGAAAGTGGCTCGGAAAGTGGCCCGGAAAGTGGCCCGGAAAGTGGCCCGGAAAGTGGCCCGGAAAGTGGCCCGGAAAGTGGCCCTGAAAGTGGCCCGGAAGGGGCCCAGAAAGTGGCCCGGAAAGTGGCCCGGAAGGGGCCCGGAAAGTGGCCCGGAAAGTAGCCCAGAAAGTGGCCCGGAAAGTGGCCCGGAAAGTGGCCCGGAAGGGGCCCGGAAAGTGGCCCGGAAAGTGGCCCGTAAAGTGGCCCGGAAAGTGGCCCGGAAAGTGGCCCTGAAGGGGCCCAGAAGGGGCCCGGAAAGTGGCCCGGAAAGTGGCCCGGAAAGTGGCCCGGAAAGTGGCTCGGAAAGTGGCCCGGAAAGTGGCCCGGAAAGTGGCCCGGAAAGTGGCCCGGAAAGTGGCCCGGAAAGTGGCCCTGAAAGTGGTCCGGAAGGGGCCCGGAAAGTGGCCCGGAAAGTGGCCCGGAAGGGGCCCGGAAGGGGCCCGGAAAGTGGCCTGGAAAGTGGCCCAGAAAGTGGCCCGGAAAGTGGCCCGGAAAGTGGCCCGGAAAGTGGCCCGGAAGGGGCCCGGAAGGGGCCCGGAAAGTGGCCCGGAAAGTGGCCCGGAAGGGGCCCGGAAAGTGGCTCGGAAAGTGGCCCAGAAAGTGGCCCGGAAAGTGGCCCGGAAAGTGGCCCGGAAGGGGCCCGGAAAGTGGCCCGGAAAGTGGCCCGGAAGTGGCCCGGAAAGTGGCCCAGAAAGTGGCCCGGAAAGTGGCCCGGAAAGTGGCCCGGAAAGTGGCCCGGAAAGTGGCCCGGAAAGTGGCCCGGAAAGTGGCCCGGAAAGTGCCCCGGAAAGTGGCCCGGAAAGTGGCCCGGAAAGTGGCCCGGAAAGTGGCCCGGAAAGTGGCCCGGAAAGTGGCCCGGAAAGTGGCCCGGAAGTGGCCCGGAAAGTGGCCCGGAAAGTGGCCCAAAAGCGGCCCGAAAGTGGCCCGGAAGGGGCGCGGAAAGTGGCCCGGAAAGTGGCCCGGAAGAGGCCCGGAAGGGGCCCGGAAGGGGCCCGGAAAGTGGCCCGGAAAGTGGCCCGGAAAGTGGCCCGGAAGGGGCACAGAAAGTGGCCCGGAAAGTGGCCCGGAAGGGGCCCGGAAAGTGGCCCGGAAAGTGGCCCGGAAAGTGGCCTGGAAGGGGCCCGGAAGGGGCCCGGAAAGTGGCCCGGAAAGTGGCCCGGAAAGTGGCCCGGAAAGTGGCCCGGAAAGTGGCCCGGAAAGTGGCCCGGAAAGTGGCTCGGAAGGGGCCCGGAAAGTGGCCCGGAAGGGGCCCGGAAGGGGCCCGGAAAGTGGCTCGGAAAGTGGCCCGGAAAGTGGCCCGGAAAGTGGCCCGGAAAGTGGCCCTGAAAGTGGCCCGGAAGGGGCCCGGAAAGTGGCCCGGAAAGTGGCCCGGAAGGGGCCCGGAAAGTGGCCCGGAAAGTGGCCCAGAAAGTGGCCCGGAAAGTGGCCCGGAAAGTGGCCCGGAAGGGGCCCGGAAAGTGGCCCGGGAAAGTGGCCCGGAAGGGGCCCGGAAAGTGGCCCGGAAAGTGGCCCGGAAAGTGGCCCGGAAAGTGGCCCGGAAAGTGGCCCGGAAAGTGGCCCGGAAAGTGGCCCGGGAAAGTGGCCCGGAAGGGGCCCGGAAAGTGGCCCGGAAAGTGGCCCGGAAAGGGGCCCGGAAAGTGGCCCGGGAAAGTGGGCTCGGAAGGGGCCCGGAAAGTGGCCCGGAAGGGGCCCGGAAGGGGCCCGGAAAGTGGCTCGGAAAGTGGCCGGAAAGTGGCCCGGAAGGGGCCAGGAAAATGGCCCGGAAAGTGGCCCGGAAAGTGGCCCGGAAAGTGGCCCGGAAGGTGCCCGGAAAGTGGCCCGGAAAGTGGCCCGGAAGTGGCCCGGAAAGTGGCCCAGAAAGTGGACCGGAAAGTGGCCTGGAAAGTGGCCCGGAAAGTGGCCCGGAAAGTGGCTCGGAAAGTGGCCCGGAAAGTGGCCCGGAAAGTGGCCCGGAAAGTGCCCCGGAAAGTGGCCCGGAAAGTGGCCCGGAAAGTGGCCCGGAAAAGTTGCCCGGGAAAGTGGCCCGGAAAGTGGCCCAGAAAGTGGCCCGGAAAGTGGCCCGGAAGTGGCCCGGAAAGTGGCCCGGAAAGTGGCCCGGAAAGTGGCCCAAAAGAGGCCCGAAAGTGGCCCGGAAGGGGCGCGGAAAGTGGCCCGGAAAGTGGCCCGGAAGAGGCCCGGAAGGGGCCCGGAAGGGGCCCGGAAAGTGGCCGGAAAGTGGCCCGGAAAGTGGCCCGGAAGGGGCACAGAAAGTGGCCCGGAAAGTGGCCCGGAAGGGGCCCGGAAAGTGGCCCGGAAAGTGGCCCGGAAAGTGGCCTGGAAGGGGCCCGGAAGGGGCCCGGAAAGTGGCCCGGAAAGTGGCCAGGAAAGTGGCCCGGAAAGTGGCCCAGAAAGTGGCCTGGAAAGTGGCCCGGAAAGTGGCTCGGAAGGGGCCCAGAAAGTGGCCCGGAAGGGGCCCGGAAGGGGCCCGGAAAGTGGCTCGGAAAGTGGCCCGGAAAGTGGCCCGGAAAGTGGCCCGGAAAGTGGCCCGGAAAGTGGCCCGGAAAGTGGCCCTGAAAGTGGCCTGGAAGGGGCCCGGAAAGTGGCCCGGAAAGTGGCCCGGAAGGGGCCCGGAAAGTGGCCCGGAAAGTGGCCCAGAAAGTGGCCCGGAAAGTGGCCCGGAAAGTGGCCCGGAAGGGGCCCGGAAAGTGGCCCGGAAAGTGGCCCGGAAAGTGGCCCGGAAGGGGCCCGGAAAGTGGCCCGGAAAGTGGCCCGGAAAGTGGCCCGGAAAGTGGCCCGGAAAGTGGCCCGGAAAGTGGCCCGGAAAGTGGCCCGGAAGTGGCCCGGAAAGTGGCCCAGAAAGTGGCCCGGAAAGTGGCCCAAAAGTGGCCCGAAAGTGGCCCGGAAGGGGCGCGGAAAGTGGCCGGGAAAGTGGCCCGGAAAGTGGCCCGGAAAGTGGCCCGGAAAGTGGCCCGGAAAGTGGCCCGGAAAGTGGCCCGGAAAGTGGCCCGGAAAGTGGCCCGGAAGGGGCCCGGAAAGTGGCCCGGAAGAGGCCCGGAAGGGGCCCGGAAAGTGGCCCGGAAAGTGGCCCGGAAAGTGGCCCGGAAAGTGGCCCGGAAAGTGGCCCGGAAAGTGGCCCGGAAAGTGGCCCGGAAGGGGCCCGGAAAGTGGCCCGGAAAGTGGCCCGGAAGGGGCCAGGAAGGGGCCCGGAAAGTGGCCCGGAAGAGGCCCGGAAGGGGCCCGGAAAGTGGCCCGGAAAGTGGCCCGGAAAGTGGCCCGGAAAGTGGCCCGGAAAGTGGCCCGGAAAGTGGCCTGGAAGGGGCCCGGAAAGTTGCCCGGAAAGTGGCCCGGAAGGGGCCCAGAAAGTGGCCCGGAAAGTGGCCCGGAAAGTGGCCCGGAAAGTGGCCCGGAAGGGGCCCGGAAAGTGGCCCGGATAGTGGCCCGGAAAGTGGCCAGGAAGGGGCCCGGAAAGTGGCCCAAAAAGTGGCCCGGAAGGGGCCCGGAAAGTGGCCCGGAAAGTGGCCCGGAAAGTGGCCCGGAAAGTGGCCCGGAAGGGGCCCGGAAAGTGACCCGGAAAGTGGCCCGGAAAGTGGCCCGGAAAGTGGCCCGGAAGGGGCCCGGAAAGTGGCCCGGAAAATGGCCGGAAGGGGCCCGGAAAGTGGCCCGGAAAGTGGCCCGGAAAGTGGCCCGGAAAGTGGCCCGGAAAGTGGCCCGGAAAGTGGCCCGGAAAGTGGCCCGGAAAGTGGCCCGGAAAGTGGCCCGGAAAGTGGCCCGGAAAGTGGCCCGGAAAGTGGCCCGGAAAGTGGACCGGAAAGTGGCTCGGAAAGTGGCACGGAAAGTGGCCCGGAAAGTGGCCCGGAAAGTGGCCCGGAAAGTGGCCCGGAAAGTGGCCCGGGAAGTGGCCCGGAAAGTGGCCCAGAAAGTGGCCCGGAAAGTGGCCCGGAAAGTGGCCCGGAAAGTGGCCCGGAAGGGGCCCGGAAAGTGGCCCTGAAGGGGCCCGGAAAGTGGCCCAGAAAGTGGCCCGGAAAGTGGTCCGGAAAGTGGCCCGGAAAGTGGCCCGGAAAGTGGCCCGGAAAGTGGCCCGGAAAGTGGCCCGGAAAGTGGACCGGAAAGTGGCCCGGAAAGTGGCCCGGAAGGGGCCCGGAAAGTGGCCCGGAAAGTGGCCCGGAAGGGGCCCGGAAAGTGGCCCGGAAAGTGGCCCGGAAAGTGACCCGGGAAAGTGGCCCGGAAAGTGGCCCGGAAAGTGGCCCGGAAGGGGCCCGGAAAGTGGCCCGGAAGGGGCCCGGAAGGGCGCGCAAAGTGGCCCGGAAAGTGGCCTGGAAAGTGGCCCGAAAAGTTCCGGAAAGTGGCCGGAAAGTGGCCCGGAAAGTGGCCCGGAAGGGGCCCGGAAAGTGGCCCGGAAGGGGCCCGGAAGGGGCCGGAAAGTGGCTCGGAAAGTGGCCCGGAAAGTGGCCCGGAAAGTTGCCCGGAAAGTGGCCCGGAAAGTGGCCCGGAAAGTGGCCCTGAAAGTGGCCCGGAAGGGGCCCGGAAAGTGGCCCGGAAAGTGGCCCGGAAGGGGCCCGGAAAGTGGCCCGGAAAGTGGCCCGGAAAGTGGCCCGGAAAGTGGCCCGGAAGGGGCCCGGGAAAGTGGCCCGGAAAGTGGCCCGGAAAGTGGCCCGGAAAGTGGCCCGGAAGGGGCCCGGAAAGTGGCCCGGAAAGTGGCCCGGAAGTGGCCCGGAAAGTGGCCCGGAAAGTGGCCCGGAAAGTGGCCCAAAAAGTGGCCCGGAAAGTGGCCCGGAAAGTGGCCCGGAAAGTGGCCCGGAAAGTGGCCCGGAAAGTGGCCCGGAAAGTGGCCCGGAAAGTGGCCCGGAAAGTGGCCCGGAAGGGGCCCGGAAAGTGGCCCGGAAGAGGCCCGGAAGGGGCCCGGAAAGTGGCCCGGAAAGTGGCCCGGAAAGTGGCCCGGAAAGTGGCCCGGAAAGTGGCCCGGAAAGTGGCCCGGAAGGGGCCCGGAAAGTTGCCCGGAAAGTGGCCCGGAAGGGGCCCAGAAAGTGGCCCGGAAAGTGGCCCGGAAAGTGGCCCGGAAAGTGGCCCGGAAGGGGCCCGGAAAGTGGCCCGGATAGTGGCCCGGAAAGTGGCCAGGAAGGGGCCCGGAAAGTGGCCCAAAAAGTGGCCCGGAAGGGGCCCGGAAAGTGGCCCGGAAAGTGGCCCGGAAAGTGGCCCGGAAAGTGGCCCGGAAGGGGCCCGGAAAGTGACCCGGAAAGTGGCCCGGAAAGTGGCCCGGAAAGTGGCCCGGAAGGGGCCCGGAAAGTGGCCCGGAAAATGGCCGGAAGGGGCCCGGAAAGTGGCCCGGAAAGTGGCCCGGAAAGTGGCCCGGAAAGTGGCCCGGAAAGTGGCCCGGAAAGTGGCCCGGAAAGTGGCCCGGAAAGTGGCCCGGAAAGTGGCCCGGAAAGTGGCCCGGAAAGTGGCCCGGAAAGTGGCCCGGAAAGTGGCCCGGAAAGTGGACCGGAAAGTGGCTCGGAAAGTGGCACGGAAAGTGGCCCGGAAAGTGGCCCGGAAAGTGGCCCGGAAAGTGGCCCGGAAAGTGGCCCGGGAAGTGGCCCGGAAAGTGGCCCAGAAAGTGGCCGGAAAGTGGCCCGGAAAGTGGCCCGGAAAGTGGCCCGGAAGGGGCCCGGAAAGTGGCCCTGAAGGGGCCCGGAAAGTGGCCCAGAAAGTGGCCCGGAAAAGTGGTCCGGAAAGTGGCCCGGAAAGTGGCCCGGAAAGTGGCCCGGAAAGTGGCCCGGAAAGTGGCCCGGAAAGTGGACCGGGAAAGTGGCCCGGAAAGTGGCCCGGAAGGGGCCCGGAAAGTGGCCCGGAAAGTGGCCCGGAAGGGGCCCGGAAAGTGGCCCGGAAAGTGGCCCGGAAAGTGACCCGGAAAGTGGCCCGGAAAGTGGCCCGGAAAGTGGCCCGGAAGGGGCCCGGAAAGTGGCCCGGAAGGGGCCCGGAAGGGGCGCGCAAAGTGGCCCGGAAAGTGGCCTGGAAAGTGGCCCGAAAAAGTGCCCGGAAAGTGGCCCGGAAAGTGGCCCGGAAAGTGGCCCGGAAGGGGCCCGGAAAGTGGCCCGGAAGGGGCCCCGGAAGGGGCCCGGAAAGTGGCTCGGAAAGTGGCCCGGAAAGTGGCCCGGAAAGTTGCCCGGAAAGTGGCCCGGAAAGTGGCCCGGAAAGTGGCCCTGAAAGTGGCCCGGAAGGGGCCCGGAAAGTGGCCCGGAAAGTGGCCCGGAAGGGGCCCGGAAAGTGGCCCGGAAAGTGGCCCGGAAAGTGGCCCGGAAAGTGGCCCGGAAGGGGCCCGGAAAGTGGCCCGAAAAGTGGCCCGGAAAGTGGCCCGGAAAGTGGCCCGGAAGGGGCCCGGAAAGTGGCCCGGAAAGTGGCCCGGAAGTGGCCCGGAAAGTGGCCCGGAAAGTGGCCCGGAAAGTGGCCCAAAAAGTGGCCCGGAAAGTGGCCCGGAAAGTGGCCCGGAAAGTGGCCCGGAAAGTGGCCCGGAAAGTGGCCCGGAAAGTGGCCCAAAAAGTGGCCCTGAAGGGGCCCGGAAAGTGGCCCGGAAGGGGCCCGGAAGGGGCCCGGAAAGTGGCCCGGAAAGTGGCCCGGAAAGTGGCCCGGAAGTGGCCCGGAAAGTGGCCCGGAAAGTGGCCCGGAAAGTGGCCCGGAAAGTGGCCCGGAAAGTGGCCCGGAAAGTGGCCCGGAAGGGGCGCGGAAAGTGGCCCGGAAAGTGGCCCGGAAAGTGGCCCGGAAAGTGGCCCGGAAAGTGGCCCGGAAAGTGGCCCGGAAAGTGGCCCGGAAAGTGGCCCGGAAGGGGCCCGGAAAGTGGCCCGGAAGAGGCCCGGAAGGGGCCCGGAAAGTGGCCCGGAAAGTGGCCCGGAAAGTGGCCCGGAAAGTGGCCCGGAAGTGGCCCGGAAAGTGGCCCGGAAAGTGGCCCGGAAAGTGGCCCAAAAGTGGCCCGAAGGTGGCCCGGAAGGGGCGCGGAAAGTGGCCTGGAAAGTGGCCCGGAAAGTGGCCCGGAAAGTGGCCCGGAAAGTGGCCCGGAAAGTAACCCGGAAAGTGGCCCGGAAAGTGGCCCGGAAGGGGCCCGGAAAGTGGCCCGGAAGAGGCCCGGAAGGGGCCCGGAAAGTGGCTCGGAAAGTGGCCCGGAAAGTGGCCCGGAAAGTGGCCCGGAAAGTGGCCCGGAAAGTGGCCCGGAAAGTGGCCCGGAAAGTGGCCCGGAAGGGGCCCGGAAAGTGGCCCGGAAAGTGGCCCGGAAGGGGCCCGGAAAGTGGCCCGGAAATTGGCCCGGAAAGTGGCCCGGAAAGTGGCCCGGAAGGGGCCCGGAAAGTGGCCCGGAAAGTGGCCCGGAAAGTGGCCCGGAAAGTGGCCCGGAAGGGGCCCAGAAAGTGGCCTGGAAAGTGGACCGGAAAGTGGCCCGGAAGGGGCCCGGAATTGGCCCGGAAAGTGGCCCGGAAAGTGGCCCGGAAAGTGGCCCGGAAAGTGGCCCGGAAAGTGGCCCGGAAAGTGGCCCGGAAAGTGGCCCGGAAAGTGGCCCCTAAAGTGGCTCGGAAGGGGCCCGGAAAGTGGCCCAGAAGGGGCCCGGAAGGGGCCCGGAAAGTGGCTCGGAAAGTGGCCCGGAAAGTGGCCCGGAAAGTGGCCCGGAAAGTGGCCCGGAAAGTGGCCCGGAAAGTGGCTCGGAAAGTGGGCCGGAAAGTGGGCCGGAAAGTGGCCCGGAAAGTGGCCCGGAAAGTGGCCCGGAAAGTGGCCCTGAAAGTGGCCCGGAAGGGGCCCGGAAAGTGGCCCGGAAAGTGGCCCGGAAGGGGCCCGGAATGTGGCCCGGAAAGTGGCCCAGAAAGTGGCCCGGAAAGTGGCCCGGAAAGTGGCCCGGAAGGGGCCCGGAAAGTGGCCCGGAAAGTGGCCCGGAAAGTGGCCCGGAAAGTGGCCCGGAAGGGGCCCGGAAAGTGGCCCGGAAAGTGGCCCGGAAGTGGCCCGGAAAGTCGACCGGAAAGTGGCCCGGAAAGTGGGCCGGAAAGTGGCCCGGAAAGTGGCCCGGAAAGTGGCCCGGAAAGTGGCCCGGAAAGTGGCCCGGAAAGTGGCCCGGAAAAGTGGACCGGAAAGTGGCCCGGAAAGTGGCCCGGAAAGTGGCCCGGAAAGTGGCCCGGAAGTGGCCCGGAAAGTGGCCCGGAAAGTGGCCCGGAAAGTGGCCCAAAAGTGGCCCGAAAGTGGCCCGGAAGGGGCGCGGAAAGTGGCCCGGAAAGTGGCCCGGAAAGTGGGCCCGGAAAGTGGCCCAGAAAGTGGCCCGGAAAGTGGCCCGGAAAGTGGCCCGGAAAGTGGCCCCGAAGGGGCCCGGAAAGTGGGCCCGGAAGGGGCCCGGAAGGGGCCCGGAAAGTGGCTCGGAAAGTGGCCCGGAAAGTGGCCCGGAAAGTTGCCCGGAAAGTGGCCCGGAAAGTGGCCCGGAAAGTGGCCCTGAAAGTGGCCCGGAAGGGGCCCGGAAAGTGGCCCGGAAAGTGGCCCGGAAGGGCCCCAGAAAGTGGCCCGGAAAGTGGCCCGGAAAGTGGCCCGGAAAGTGGCCCGGAAGGGGCCCGGAAAGTGGCCCGGAAAGTGGCCCGGAAAGTGGCCCGGAAAGTGGCCCGGAAGGGGCCCGGAAAGTGGCCCGGAAAGTGGCCCGGAAGTGGCCCGGAAAGTGGCCCGGAAAGTGGCCCGGAAAGTGGCCCGGAAAGTGGCCCGGAAAGTGGCCCGGAAAGTGGCCCCGGAAAGTGGCCCGGAAAGTGGCCCGGAAAGTGGCCCGGAAAGTGGCCCGGAAAGTGTCCCAAAAAGTGGCCCTGAAGGGGCCCGGAAAGTGGCCCGGAAAGTGGCCCGGGAAAGTGGCCCGGAAGTGGCCCGGAAAGTGGCCCGGAAAGTGGCCCGGAAAGTGGCCCGGAAAGTGGCCCGGAAAGTGGCCCGGAAAGTGGCCCGGAAGGGGCGCGGAAAGTGGCCCGGAAAGTGGCCCGGAAAGTGGCCCGGAAAGTGGCCCGGAAAGTGGCCCGGAAAGTGGCCCGGAAAGTGGCCCGGAAAGTGGCCCGGAAGGGGCCCGGAAAGTGGCCCGGAAGAGGCCCGGAAGGGACCCGGAAAGTGGCCCGGAAAGTGGCCCGGAAAGTGGCCCGGAAAGTGGCCTGGAAAGTGGCCCGGAAAGTGGCCCGGAAAGTGGCCCGGAAAGTGGCCCAAAAGTGGCCCGAAGGTGGCCCGGAAGGGGCGCGGAAAGTGGCCTGGAAAGTGGCCCGGAAAGTGGCCCGGAAAGTTGGCCCGGAAAGTGGCCCGGAAAGTAACCCGGAAAGTGGCACGGAAAGTGGCCCGGAAGGGGCCCGGAAAGTGGCCCGGAAGAGGCCCGGAAGGGGCCCGGAAAGTGGCCCGGAAAGTGGCCCGGAAAGTGGCCCGGAAAGTGGCCCGGAAAGTGGCCCGGAAAGTGGCCCGGAAAGTGGCCCGGAAGGGGCCCGGAAAGTTGCCCGGAAAGTGGCCCGGAAGGGGCCCGGAAAGTGGCCCGGAAATTGGCCCGGAAAGTGGCCCGGAAAGTGGCCCGGAAGGGGCCCGGAAAGTGGCCCGGAAAGTGGCCCGGAAAGTGGCCCCGGAAGTGGCCCGGAAAGTCGCCCGGAAAGTGGCCCGGAAGGGGCCCAGAAAGTGGCCCGGAAAGTGGCCCGGAAAGTGGCCCGGAAGGGCCCGGAAGGGGCCCGGAAAGTGGCCCGGAAAGTGGCCCGGAAAGTGGCCCGGAAAGTGGCCCGGAAAGTGGCCCGGAAAGTGGCCCGGAAAGTGGCCCGGAAAGTGGCCCCTAAAGTGGCTCGGAAGGGGCCCGGAAAGTGGCCCAGAAGGGGCCCGGAAGGGGCCCGGAAAGTGGCTCGGAAAGTTGCCCGGAAAGTGGCCCGGAAAGTGGCCCGGAAAGTGGCCCGGAAAGTGGCCCGGAAAGTGGCTCGGAAAGTGGGCCGGAAAGTGGCCCGGAAAGTGGCCCGGAAAGTGGCCCGGAAAGTGGCCCTGAAAGTGGCCCGGAAGGGGCCCGGAAAGTGGCCCGGAAAGTGGCCCGGAAGGGGCCCGGAATGTGGCCCGGAAAGTGGCCCAGAAAGTGGCCCGGAAAGTGGCCCGGAAAGTGGCCCGGAGGGGCCCGGAAAGTGGCCCGGAAAGTGGCCCGGAAAGTGGCCCGGAAAGTGGCCCGGAAGGGGCCCGGAAAGTGGCCCGGAAAGTGGCCCGGAAGTGGCCGGAAAGTCGCCCGGAAAGTGGCCCGGAAAGTGGGCCGGAAAGTGGCCCGGAAAGTGGCCCGGAAAGTGGCCCGGAAAGTGGCCCGGAAAGTGGCCCGGAAAGTGGCCCGGAAAGTGGCCCGGAAGGGGCCCAGAAAGTGGCCCGGAAAAGTGGCCCGGAAAAGTGGCCCGGAAGGGGCCCGGAAGGGGCCCGGAAAGTGGCCCGGAAAGTGGCCCGGAAAGTGGCCCGGAAAGTGGCCCGGAAAGTGGCCCGGAAAGTGGCCCGGAAAGTGGCCCGGAAAGTGGCCCCTAAAGTGGCTCGGAAGGGGCCCGGAAAGTGGCCCAGAAGGGGCCCGGAAGGGGCCCGGAAAGTGGCTCGGAAAGTTGCCCGGAAAGTGGCCCGGAAAGTGGCCCGGAAAGTGGCCCGGAAAGTGCCCGGAAAGTGGCTCGGAAAGTGGGGCCGGAAAGTGGCCCGGAAAGTGGCCCGGAAAGTGGCCCGGAAAGTGGCCCTGAAAGTGGCCCGGAAGGGGCCCGGAAAGTGGCCCGGAAAGTGGCCCGGAAGGGGCCCGGAATGTGGCCCGGAAAGTGGCCCAGAAAGTGGCCCGGAAAGTGGCCCGGAAAGTGGCCCGGAAGGGGCCCGGAAAGTGGCCCGGAAAGTGGCCCGGAAAGTGGCCCGGAAAGTGGCCCGGAAGGGGCCCAGAAAGTGGCCCGGAAAGTGGCCCGGAAGTGGCCCGGAAAGTCGCCCGGAAAGTGGCCCGGAAAGTGGGCCGGAAAGTGGCCCGGAAAGTGGCCCGGAAAGTGGCCCGGAAAGTGGCCCGGAAAGTGGCCCGGAAAGTGGACCGGAAAGTGGCCCGGAAAGTGGCCCGGAAAGTGGCCCGGAAAGTGGCCCGGAAAGTGGCCCGGAAGTGGCCCGGAAAGTGGCCCGGAAAGTGGCCCGGAAAGTGGCCCAAAAGTGGCCCCGAAAGTGGCCCGGAAGGGGGCGCAGAAAGTGGCCCGGAAAGTGGCCCGGAAAGTGGCCCGGAAAGTGGCCCGGAAAAGTGGCCCGGAAAGTGGCCCGGAAAGTGGCCCGGAAAGTGGCCCGGAAGGGGCCCGGAAGGGGCCCGGAAAGTGGCCCGGAAAGTGGCCCGGAAAGTGGCCCGGAAAGTGGCTCGGAAAGTGGCCCGGAAAGTGGCCCGGAAAGTGGCCCGGAAAGTGGCCCGGAAAGTGGCCCGGAAAGTGGCCCTGAAAGTGGTCCGGAAGGGGCCCGGAAAGTGGCCCGGAAAGTGGCCCGGAAGGGGCCCGGAAAGTGGCCCGGAAAGTGCCCCAGAAAGTGGCCCGGAAAGTGGCCCGGAAAGTGGCCCGGAAAGTGGCCCGGAAGGGGGCCCGGAAAGTGGCCCGAAAAGTGGCCCGGAAAGTGGCCCGGAAAGTGGCCCGGAAGGGGCCCGGAAGGGGCCCGGAAAGTGGCCCGGAAAGTGGCCCGGAAGGGGCCCGGAAAGTGGCCCGGAAAGTGGCCCGGAAAAGTGGCCCGGAAAGTGGCCCGGAAAGTGGCCCGGAAAGTGGCCCGGAAAGTGGCCCGGAAAGTGGCCCCTAAAGTGGCTCGGAAGGGGCCCGGAAAGTGGCCCAGAAGGGGCCCGGAAGGGGCCCGGAAAGTGGCTCGGAAAGTTGCCCGGAAAGTGGCCCGGAAAGTGGCCCGGAAAGTGGCCCGGAAAGTGGCCCGGAAAGTGGCTCGGAAAGTGGGCCGGAAAGTGGCCCGGAAAGTGGCCCGGAAAGTGGCCCGGAAAGTGGCCCTGAAAGTGGCCCGGAAGGGGCCCGGAAAGTGGCCCGGAAAGTGGCCCGGAAGGGGCCCGGAATGTGGCCCGGAAAGTGGCCCAGAAAGTGGCCCGGAAAGTGGCCCGGAAAGTGGCCCGGAAGGGGCCCGGAAAGTGGCCCGGAAAGTGGCCCGGAAAGTGGCCCGGAAAGTGGCCCGGAAGGGGCCCGGAAAGTGGCCCGGAAAGTGGCCCGGAAGTGGCCCGAAAGTCGCCCGGAAAGTGGCCCGGAAAGTGGGCCGGAAAGTGGCCCGGAAAGTGGCCCGGAAAGTGGCCCGGAAGGGGCCCAGAAAGTGGCCCGGAAAGTGGCCCGGAAAGTGGCCCGGAAGGGGCCCGGAAGGGGCCCGGAAAGTGGCCCGGAAAGTGGCCCGGAAAGTGCCCGGAAAGTGGCCCGGAAAGTGGCCCGGAAAGTGGCCCGGAAAGTGGCCCGGAAAGTGGCCCCTAAAGTGGCTCGGAAGGGGCCCGGAAAGTGGCCCAGAAGGGGCCCGGAAGGGGCCCGGAAAGTGGCTCGGAAAGTTGCCCGGAAAGTGGCCCGGAAAGTGGCCCGGAAAGTGGCCCGGAAAGTGGCCCGGAAAGTGGCTCGGAAAGTGGGCCCGGAAAGTGGCCCGGAAAGTGGCCCGGAAAGTGGCCCGGAAAGTGGCCCTGAAAGTGGCCCGGAAGGGGCCCGGAAAGTGGCCCGGAAAGTGGCCCGGAAGGGGCCCGGAATGTGGCCCGGAAAGTGGCCCAGAAAGTGGCCCGGAAAGTGGCCCGGAAAGTGGCCCGGAAGGGGCCCGGAAAGTGGCCCGGAAAGTGGCCCGGAAAGTGGCCCGGAAAGTGGCCCGGAAGGGGCCCGGAAAGTGGCCCGGAAAGTGGCCCGGAAGTGGCCCGGAAAGTCGCCCGGAAAGTGGCCCGGAAAGTGGGGCCGGAAAGTGGCCCGGAAAGTGGCCCGGAAAGTGGCCCGGAAAGTGGCCCGGAAAGTGGCCCGGAAAGTGGACCGGAAAGTGGCCCGGAAAGTGGCCCGGAAAGTGGCCCGGAAAGTGGCCCGGAAAGTGGCCCGGAAGTGGCCCGGAAAGTGGCCCGGAAAGTGGCCCGGAAAGTGGCCCAAAAGTGGCCCGGAAAGTGGCCCGGAAGGGCGCAGAAAGTGGCCCGGAAAGTGGCCCGGAAAGTGGCCCGGAAAGTGGCCCGGAAAGTGGCCCGGAAAGTGGCCCGGAAAGTGGCCCGGAAAGTGGCCCGGAAGGGGCCCGGAAGGGGCCCGGAAAGTGGCCCGGAAAGTGGCCCGGAAAGTGGCCCGGAAAGTGGCCTCGGAAAGTGGCCCGGAAAGTGGCCCGGAAAGTGGCCCGGAAAGTGGCCCGGAAAGTGGCCCGGAAAGTGGCCCTGAAAGTGGTCCGGAAGGGGCCCGGAAAGTGGCCCGGAAAGTGGCCCGGAAGGGGCCCGGAAAGTGGCCCGGAAAGTGGCCCAGAAAGTGGCCCGGAAAGTGGCCCCGAAAGTGGCCCGGAAAGTGGCCCGGAAGGGGCCCGGAAAGTGGCCCGAAAGTGGCCCGGAAAGTGGCCCGGAAAGTGGCCCGGAAGTGGCCCGGAAGGGGGCCCGGAAAGTGGCCCGAAAGTGGCCCGGAAGGGGCCCGGAAAGTGGCCCGGAAAGTGGCCCGGAAAGTGGCCCGGAAAGTGGCCCGGAAAAGTGGCCCGGAAAGTGGCCCGGAAAGTGGCTCGGAAGGGGGCCCGGAAAGTGGCCCGGAAGGGGCCCGGAAGGGGCCCGGAAAGTGGCTCGGAAAGTGGCCCGGAAAGTGGCCCGGAAAGTGGCCCGGAAAGTGGCCCGGAAAGTGGCCCGGAAAGTGGCCCTGAAAGTGGCCCGGAAGGGGCCCGGAAAGTGGCCCGGAAAGTGGCCCGGAAGGGGCCCAGAAAGTGGCCCAGAAAGTGGCCCAGAAAGTGGCCCGGAAAGTGGCCCGGAAAGTGGCCCGGAAGTGGCCCGGAAAGTCGCCCGGAAAGTGGCCCGGAAAGTGGGCCGGAAAGTGGCCCGGAAAGTGGCCCGGAAAGTGGCCCGGAAAGTGGCCCGGAAAGTGGCCCGGAAAGTGGACCGGAAAGTGGCCCGGAAAGTGGCCCGGAAAGTGGCCCGGAAAGTGGCCCGGAAAGTGGCCCGGAAGTGGCCCGGAAAGTGGCCCGGAAAGTGGCCCGGAAAGTGGCCCAAAAGTGGCCCGAAAGTGGCCCGGAAGGGGCGCAGAAAGTGGCCCGGAAAGTGGCCCGGAAAGTGGCCCGGAAAGTGGCCCGGAAAGTGGCCCGGAAAGTGGCCCGGAAAGTGGCCCGGAAAGTGGCCCGGAAGGGGCCCGGAAGGGGCCCGGAAAGTGGCCCGGAAAGTGGCCCGGAAAGTGGCCCGGAAAGTGGCTCGGAAAGTGGCCCGGAAAGTGGCCCGGAAAGTGGCCCGGAAAGTGGCCCGGAAGGGGAAGTGGCCCGGAAAGTGGCCCTGAAAGTGGTCCGGAAGGGGCCCGGAAAGTGGCCCGGAAAGTGGCCCGGAAGGGGCCCGGAAAGTGGCCCGGAAAGTGGCCCAGAAAGTGGCCCGGAAAGTGGCCCGGAAAGTGGCCCGGAAAGTGGCCCGGAAGGGGCCCGGAAAGTGGCCCGAAAAGTGGCCCGGAAAGTGGCCCGGAAAGTGGCCCGGAAGGGGCCCGGAAGGGGCCCGGAAAGTGGCCCGGAAAGTGGCCCGGAAGGGGCCCGGAAAGTGGCCCGGAAAGTGGCCCGGAAGGGGCCTGGAAAGTGGCCCGGAAAGTGGCCCGGAAAGTGGCCCGGAAAGTGGCCCGGAAAGTGGCCCGGAAAATGGCCCGGAAAGTGGCCCGGAAGGGGCCCGGAAAGTGGCCCGAAAAGTGGCCCGGAAAGTGGCCCGGAAAGTGGCCCGGAAGGGGCCCGGAAGGGGCCCAGAAAGTGGCCCGGAAAGTGGCCCGGAAGGGGCCCGGAAAGTGGCCCGGAAAGTGACCCGGAAAGTGGCCCGGAAAGTGGCCCGGAAAGTGGCCCGGAAAGTGGCCCGGAAAGTGGCCCGGAAGGGGCCCGGAAAGTGGCCCGGAAAGTGGCCCGGAAGGGGCGCGGAAAGTGGCCCGGAAAGTGGCCCGGAAAGTGGCCCGGAAAGTGGCCCGGAAAGTGGCCCGGAGAAAATGGCCCGGAAAGTGGCCCGGAAGGGGCCCGGAAAGTGGCCCGAAAAGTGGCCCGGAAAGTGGCCCGGAAAGTGGCCCGGAAGGGGCCCGGAAGGGGCCCAGAAAGTGGCCCGGAAAGTGGCCCGGAAGGGGCCCGGAAAGTGGCCCGGAAAGTGACCCGGAAAGTGGCCCGGAAAGTGGCCCGGAAAGTGGCCCGGAAAGTGGCCCGGAAAGTGGCTCGGAAGGGGCCCGGAAAGTGGCCCGGAAGGGGCCCGGAAGGGGCCCGGAAAGTGGCTCGGAAAGTGGCCCGGAAAGTGGCCCGGAAAGTGGCCCGGAAAGTGGCCCGGAAAGTGGCCCGGAAAGTGGCCCTGAAAGTGGCCCGGAAGGGGCCCGGAAAGTGGCCCGGAAAGTGGCCCGGAAGGGGCCCAGAAAGTGGCCCAGAAAGTGGCCCAGAAAGTGGCCCGGAAAGTGGCCCGGAAAGTGGCCCGGAAGGGGCCCGGAAAGTGGCCCGGAAAGTGGCCCGGAAAGTGGCCCGGAAAGTGGCCCGGAAGGGGCCCGGAAAGTGGCCCGGAAGAGTGGCCCGGAAAGTGGCTGGAAAGTGGCCCGGAAAGCGGCCCGGAAAGTGGCCCGGAAAGTGGCCCGGAAGTGGCCCGGGAAAGTGGCCCGGAAAGTGGCCTGGAAAGTGGCCCAAAAGTGGCCCGAAAGTGGCCCGGAAGGAGCGCGGAAAGTGGCCCGGAAAGTGGCCCGGAAAGTGGCCCGGAAAGTGGCCCGGAAAGTGGCCCGGAAAATGGCCCGGAAAGTGGCCCGGAAGGGGCCCGGAAAGTGGCCCGGAAGAGGCCCGGAAGGGGCCCAGAAAGTGGCCCGGAAAGTGGCCCGGAAAGTGGCCCGGAAAGTGGCCCAGAAAGTGGCCCGGAAAGTGGCCCGGGAAAGTGGCCCGGAAGGGGCCCGGAAAGTGGCCCGGAAAGTGGCCCGGAAAGTGGCCCGGAAAGTGGCCCGGAAAGTGGCTCGGAAGGGGCCCGGAAAGTGGCCCGGAAGGGGCCCGGAAGGGGCCCGGAAAGTGGCTCGGAAAGTGGCCCGGAAAGTGGCCCGGAAAGTGGCCCGGAAAGTGGCCCGGAAAGTGGCCCGGAAAGTGGCTCGGAAGGGGCCCGGAAAGTGGCCCGGAAGGGGCCCGGAAGGGGCCCGGAAAGTGGCTCGGAAAGTGGCCCGGAAAGTGGCCCGGAAAGTGGCCCGGAAAGTGGCCCGGAAAGTGGCCCGGAAAGTGGCACTGAAAGTGGCCCGGAAGGGGCCAGGAAAATGGCCCGGAAAGTGGCCCGGAAAGTGGCCCGGAAAGTGGCCCGGAAGGGGCCCGGAAAGTGGCCCGGAAAGTGGCCCGGAAGTGGCCCGGAAGGGGGCCCGGAAAGTGGCCCGGAAAAGTGGCCCGGAAGGGGCCCGGAATGTGGCCCGGAAAGTGGCCCAGAAAGTGGCCCGGAAAGTGGCCCGGAAAGTGGCCCGGAAGGGGCCCGGAAAGTGGCCCGGAAAGTGGCCCGGAAAGTGGCCCGGAAAGTGGCCCGGAAGGGGCCCGGAAAGTGGCCCGGAAAGTGGCCCGGAAGTGGCCCGGAAAGTCGCCCGGAAAGTGGCCCGGAAAGTGGGCCGGAAAGTGGCCCGGAAAGTGGCCCGGAAAGTGGCCCGGAAAGTGGCCCGGAAAGTGGCCCGGAAAGTGGCCCGGAAAGTGGCCCGGAAGGGGCCCAGAAAGTGGCCCGGAAAGTGGCCCGGAAAGTGGCCCGGAAGGGGCCCGGAAGGGGCCCGGAAAGTGGCCCGGAAAGTGGCCCGGAAAGTGGCCCGGAAAGTGGCCCGGAAAGTGGCCCGGAAAGTGGCCCGGAAAGTGGCCCGGAAAGTGGCCCCTAAAGTGGCTCGGAAGGGGCCCGGAAAGTGGCCCAGAAGGGGCCCGGAAGGGGCCCGGAAAGTGGCTCGGAAAGTTGCCCGGAAAGTGGCCCGGAAAGTGGCCCGGAAAGTGGCCCGGAAAGTGGCCCGGAAAGTGGCTCGGAAAGTGGGCCGGAAAGTGGCCCGGAAAGTGGCCCGGAAAGTGGCCCGGAAAGTGGCCCTGAAAGTGGCCCGGAAGGGGCCCGGAAAGTGGCCCGGAAAGTGGCCCGGAAGGGGCCCGGAATGTGGCCCGGAAAGTGGCCCAGAAAGTGGCCCGGAAAGTGGCCCGGAAAGTGGCCCGGAAGGGGCCCGGAAAGTGGCCCGGAAAGTGGCCCGGAAAGTGGCCCGGAAAGTGGCCCGGAAGGGGCCCGGAAAGTGGCCCGGAAAGTGGCCCGGAAGTGGCCCGGAAAGTCGCCCGGAAAGTGGCCCGGAAAGTGGCCCGGAAAGTGGCCCGGAAAGTGGCCCGGAAAG